>NW_026000272.1:5519746-5559417 GCF_001458135.2 Marmota marmota marmota
GTTTATGGTGGTTGATAACATGTTGGGAAACCATGTAGTTCAGCATGAACACCCCTCTTGGCTTAAACCAATCAGTTCAAATGAATACCCCTTTTGTACTGACCAATCACCCCTACCCAACTTGTTCCCGCCAGTGAATGTGCTAATCATGTTTTAGAGTTGTTATTTGATTTTCCCGTGGTGTGTGATGATTTGCTAAGAGATGCTATGATGTATGTGGGGGTCCCTGCCTTCTCCAAAGAATGTATAAAACTGCTGCAAACCCTGGGCTTGGGGCCTCTCAGTGTCACCAGTTGCTGTGGAGGACCGAGCTAGCTCGCAATAAACACCTCTTTGCTGTTTACATCGATCTTGGTCCCTGGTGGTCTTTTGGGGGTCCCTAATTCGAGTATAACAAGCACTCTACCACTGAGCCACAGCCTCAGCCCCACTTTCTTATATTGTTTGTCCAAAGCACTTATCCCTACCTGATGTACTGCATTGTTTGCTTATTCACTTATTTATTATATTTCCTTCTAGTATCATATAATCTGCATGAAGACAGATGTTTTGGCTGCTCTAAAACACCTAGAACATAGAAGCTACTCACCAAATATTAATTGAATCAATGAATCCCTAAGTGAATGAATAAATACTGTTTAAAGACTTGATTAAATACATATGATTAACATTGAAAAAAACATAATGAGACTGAACTATAGTCCTTGGGTTAAGGTGAGAGTTTGCTCCTTCTCTGTGCTCTTCACCATGTGAGGCTACAAGGAAAAGCAGATAGTCTAAAATCTAGACAGAAGATGCCCACCTCAGAACTTGACTTGCTGTCACCTTGATCTTGGACTTCCAGTCTCCAGAAGAGTGAAAAAAAAAAACTTATTATTTATAAACCATTCAATTTATGCTATTTTGTTATCAAAGTCTGAGCTAATTAATACCCACATATTTCATAAAGGTTAATACCGAAAACATAAAAGGAACTGTGACAACAGTAAAAACAAAGAAAACAAAGCAAAAGTAAAATAATCAGATTTTAAAATGTGCAAAAAATCTCAATAGATATTTGTTGAAAGAGGGCATGCAAATGAATGTAGGAAAAAATGCTCAACATCACTAATTACTGAGGAAATTCAAATTAAAGCTACAATGACATGTTTCATCATATATTAGGATAGTTGTTAAATATACATATGTGTGTGTGTGTGTGTGTGTATTTAAAAAGACACCAGGACTGGGGCTGTAGCTCAGTTGGTACAGTGCCTGTCTTGTATGCATTTGGCCCTGGGTTCAATCCCCAGTACCACAAAAAAAAAAAAAAGGATAATATACAGAGTAAAGGTAAGTCATTGGTTCTGGGGTTGTGGCTTAGTGGTAGAGCACTCACCTGGCATGTGTGAGGCACTTGGTTCAATCCCCAGCACCACATAAAAATAAATAAACAAAATAAAGGTGTCATGTCCATCTACACCTAAAAAATTTAAATAATGAATTGATTAAAAAGGCCAAGTTTCGTAAGGATGTGGAGAAAAAGAATCTTTTCAAATTGTTGGTTGGAATGTAAATTGGTACAGCATTATAGAAAACAGTATTGGAGGGGGGGGGTCTTCAAAAATTGAAAACTATAGGCTGGGGATATAGTATGCTGGAGGCCCTAGAATCTATCTCCAGCACCCCAAAATGAATGTAACAACTATACCACTAAGCAATTGAATGTATGTTTACTTATCCTAAGTAATTGAGATAAGGATCTCAGATATACATCTGTAGTCCCATGTTTATTACAGTATTATTCGTAACAGACAAGATGTGGAAACAAACTAAATATCCATTGACAGCTGAATGGAAAAATAAAATATGGTTATGGTGTGTATGCATATATATCTATGTGTGTGAATATAAGAAATATTATTCACCTTTAAAAAAGTTAAACCTGCCATTTGCAACAACTATGGGTGGAACTGAAAGATAATATGCTAAGTGAAATAAGTCAGTCACAAAACACAAATACTAATGATCTCACTTATGTGTAGAATCTAAACTAGTCAAAATTATAGGAGCACAGAGAGGGACAGTGATTGCCAGCAGCTAGTGGGAGAGGAAGAAATGAGGAAGTGACGGCCAAAAGGTACAAAGTTTCAGTTATGCAAAATAAATGATTTCTGGAGAGCTAATATCAAGCACAGTCCTAGAGCTAACAAGACTGTATTGTATTCTAAAATTTTCTAAGAGAGTATATTTCATGTTAAGTATCCTTATTACACTCAAAAATAATGAAAATAATAAAGAGGGTTGAAGAAAACTTTGGGAAGTGATGGATTTATCTAAAGCGTTAATGATGATTATTTTTTCACGACTTACTACCCAGTATATTGGGTTATATACATTACATGTGCATATTTTACATGTCAATAATAGTTCAAAACCATGGTTTTAAACAAAACAAAATAGTCCATATTATCCTTATTAAAGTTGACACATACATATAATCTTGAACAATTATTTTTTTAGGTTGCCCACAGATGACATGACACGGGCATCTCTCTTGCCTTTGTTCATCCAAATTTTAAAACATTCATTTTTACCATTATTCATTCCCCACAATGCATTTAATATAATTAATAATAGGGAATTATCTACTCTGATTTATACCAATATATTATTTACATATGCCTAATTCATACTCTCTCTGTTATAGTAGTTTTGGTTCCAATTTACACTTACTCAGCCCCTTAGAGTGTGTGTGTATGTGTGTGTGTGTGTGTGTGTGTGTGTGTAAGTAACAAAACATGTTTTATATATTCCAACCTTAAATAGCTCTTTTTCTACTACTACCAGAGATTATGAGAATAATAACACAAAGAGTATCTCTCCTTTCTGATCCCAAGATAATATTGTAGCTAGCTTACCTTCATTTCATGTGTACATATTGATAATACCTATATATACATACATATAAAATGGGAAAACAAATGTAATTATGTTTTTTTTATATATTTTGTGACCCAAGCACTTCTGCAAAGCCTATGTAGTTGTCACAATTTCACTAGCGTTAATTAGATAGGCAACTTGACCTGAAAGGAGATACTACATTTTCTAACAATTATACCAGTGTGAGGCAGTAACATTGTATACAACAACAAAATAGTTTTCAGAGAATTTTAGTGGATCCAGATTTTTTTTGATGCTGCATTATGAGCAGGGCTTGCAGTCAAGCTCTGGATGATTATTCGAATATCGAATAGGTAATTAAATTCAATCTGTGCACTGACTGGCACAGAAGGTGAGAAAAGAGGAAGCCATACCTGCCAGCAATGCTCTTAGTTGCTGTGACAACCAGATTTGAGAAACTGAATGAAATCAAACAGAGTATCCAATCCAGAGTTGCCCACTTTCCTATTCAGAGATACATACAAATGGCTCTTGCTCATTTTATGTCCACCAAAGTTGCAAGCAAATTACTGCTCTCTCTTAAAACTATGGCCCCATTATTACTGCTGAAGTCAGTGCTGAAAATGATAAGAAAGGTCAGTTCTATATCCACTGCCACTCAACACAAAAACCTCCTCATACTGGACACTGGTGATCTTGTTGCACACCCAAAATTACCTTCTTACCTCTCAATGGAAATATAATTTTGCCTTAAGGAAACAAGAGTACATGTATAGTCAACGCCTAGAAAATAATGAGGATAAAAATGCTATCTAAGATGATAGTTTTTTTGTTAAGTTTTAATGATATCACAATACTATTGTCCAAATAAAGCAATTAAATATAATGCAATTTTAGGTTTGTCCCTATGATGGAAGGGAAAACATTCTTATGTCCACTTAGTCCTGAGAAATACTATGTAGAGTGCCATGTCTAATCACCCTGTTAACACTGTAACCCAGCATGTCACAAAAAGCTCTTTGTGTGACCATTGCAGTACTCAATTTTCTATGCTGTGGCAACAGAGAAAAATACACAGGTGAATTGCTGATAAATACTGCAGCTTTACCTCAATGCAGACAGAACATAAATAATGTTTTCAAAGCCTTTTGCTTTACACGTTTTTTTTTGCTACACCTGAAAATTATATATTTTGCCATACCCTTTGTCCACCAAATCTGTGTCACAATTTGTAGGGTTCCAGTTATTGGAAAGGAATAATAGGTAGTAATGAGTTCATAACAAAAATTGATTCCTATGTTGTGTGTATGTAGACACTTCACTTTATCTCATGTAAAATGCCTTTAACTAGAGAATAGTCAGGAAAAACAGGTTGAGTAGTTCTACCAATATATTTCATGCAGCACTCCTAACATAGTTTAACGTATAGTTAGGTACACATAAACTTAACCAAGAACTGTAGTGCCATTACTAATCAAGTGATCAGAGAATCTTTCCTGTACTTAACCCTACTCTTCATTTAGAACATCTCTAAATGATGATTCAAACAACCAGAGAGGTCAAGGAGGATGTTGAGGATTTCATCAACCTCCCTCTGGCTATAGCCAATCAATCCATCTTTTGTAGGTCTGAAATGAATATGGAGTTTGCAGAACTGAATGCAGCCTATCTGAGCATCAGTTCCCTTATGTAGGAGTAGCTGTGATGATTAGAAATGATTTGCAAAGTTGCTAATTGCATATCTGCCTTTCAGTATGCAATCAATAAATTGAAACTATTTTTATTTTGTTTATAATCTATATTCCCTACTGGGATAGTATATATTATGGAAACTTGGCACAATCTAGACAAGGAATAAATATCCAAATTTAATTAAAACCACAAGCAGACACTGTGATGAGGATCAGACCCTCAGAAAATGTTCACAAATATGTTTCAAGATGTATGTGGCACCTATGACTGGAAGACTTTTGTATTTTGACTCTAGAGTAAAACAAGTGAGTCACCAAGGGCACAGGATTTAGGGAGGGACTTAGTTTTAGATCCTGACCCTGCACTTGCACTATGCTGAAAGTGACAGCTTCCTTATCTTTCATGCCCTGCCTAGATATTTCATTTTCCTTACCCAAGTGCAGGCTCTGCCTTCTTTTTTTCCTTTGGTACTAGGGATCAAACCCAGTGTCCCTCTACCACTGAACTATATACAGCCCCTTTATTATTATAGAATTATAGTTAGACATAATAGTTTCATTCATTTTGACAAAACCATATATGCATAGAATTTGATTTACTCCATTTCAGTCCCTGTTCCCCTGTTTTCCTTTCCCTTTTCCCTCCCCCTATTCTCTCTCCCCTTCTCAATTGATCTTCTTCTTCTTGCACTCATTTATTTTTGATTGGTGTTTTCTATATAATTGTAGAATCCCCTGTGGTGTATTTATATATGCACATAACATGATTTTGTTAAATTCATCCCTCAGTTCCTCCCGTTTCCCATCCTTCCTCCCTCTTGATCTCCTTCTACCCCACTGATTTTCCCTATATTTCTATGATATCCAATCCCACTTTGCCCCTTACTTTGATGTAGCTTCTACTTATGAGAGAAAACATTCAATTTTTGAGTTTCTGAGTCTGTCTTATTTCACTTAGCATTGTTTTCCACTTCCATCCATTTACCAGCAAATGCTATAATTTCATTCATCTTTAAGACTCATTCTGTTGTGTACATATACCACATTTTCATAATCCATTCATCCATTAATGGACACCTGGGCTGCTTCCTTTAATTTGGCTATTGTGAATTATGCTCCTATAAACATTGATTTGGCTGTATTGATATACTATGCTGATTTTAGTACTTTTGGATATATAGCAAGGAGTGGGAGAGCTGGGTGAACTGAGTGTTACATTCCTCATCTTTTGAGGAATAACTCATACTTTTTCCAGAGTGGTAGTACTAACTTCTAGTCTCACCAAAAATATATGAGTGTACCTTTACCCTATGTTCATCAGAATTCATTATTATTTGTTTTCTCGATAATTACCATTCTGACTAGAGTGAGATAAAATCTTACTTTTGATTTGCATTTTCTTGGATAAAGATGTTAAACAATTTTCATATATTTCTTGGCCATTTGTATTTTTTTTCTTTTGAGAAATATCTGTTTAATTCTTTTGCCCACTTATTATTTGTGTGTTTGTTTGTTTTGTTTGGTTTGGTGTTAGTCTTTTGAGTTCTTTATATATTCTGGATAATATTCCCCTTTTCAGAGGAGTAGCTGGCAAAGGTTTTCTCCCATTCTGTAGGCTTTTTCTCCATGCTCTCAATGGTTTCCTTCACTGTGCAGAAGCTGTTTAATTTGATAATTATTTATTTGTTGAGCTTTATGCGTCTTAAGGAAGTCAGTGCCTACATTGTGTTTTGACCCTGTATTGTCTTCTATCAGTTGCATGGTTTCTGGTATAATTCCCAAGTCTTTCTTAGTCCATTTTGATTTAACTTTTGTGCAGAGTGCAAGATAGGGTGTAATTTCATTCTTCTACATATTGATATCTTGTATCCCCAACACTATATTTTAAAAAGGCTATCTTTTCTCCAACACACATTTTTGGAAGCTTTATCAAGTATCAGATGACTGTAAATATGTGGATTTATCTCTGTGACTTCTATTCTGTCCCATTGATCTTTATGACTAATTTGATGTCAATAACATGCTGTTTTTTTCTTATTTTAGGTGTGTAGTATAATTTCAGATCAGGTATTATGATGCCTCCTGCATCACTTTGCTTGCTCAGAATTGCTTTGGCAATTCTGTGTCTCTTATTTTTCCAAATGAATTAAGGATTATTTTGTTTGTATGTTTTAATTCTTTGAAGAATGTCATTGGTATTTTGATGGGGATTGCATTGAAAGTGTATATTGCTTTTGGCACTATTACCATTTTGACAATATTAATTCTGCTTATCCAAAAACATGGGAGGTCTTTCCATCTTCTAAGGTCTTCTTCAATTTCTTTCTTATAAAGAGTTCCATAGATTTCATTGTAGAGATCTTTCACCCCCTTGGTTAGATCAATTCCCAAGTTTTTGTTTGTTTGTTTTTTGAGGTTATTGTGAATGGGATGGTTTTCCTGATTTCTCAGCAGAATCACTTTTGGAGTATAGGAAAACTATTGAATTATGAGTGTTTAACTTATAGCCAGCTACTTAGCTAAATTCATTTATCAGCTCTAGACTCATGGGTACAGTCTTCTATATATATGTCATTACCAAACAGTGACAGTTGAATTTTTCTTCTCCTGGTTGTAGCCCTCTAATTTCCATCTCTTGCCTGATTAATCCAGCAGAGTTTCAAGAACTATATTGAAGTCATGAGAGTAGAAATCCTTGTCTTCTGACTGTAGAGGAAATATTCGGTTTTTCTCCATTATGATGTTAGCTTTGGGTTTGTCACATATAGTCTTTATTGTGTTGAAGTAAATTCCTTCTACCCTTGTTTCTCCACTGTTTTTAACAAAAATAGTTGCTGGATTTTTTTCAAAGGTCATTTCTGTATTTATTGAGATGATCATATGATTCTTATATTTATGTGTTGAATTACATCTATTATTTTGTGTATGTTGAACCAAACTTGCAACTGTGAGATAAAACACACTTGATAATGGTATCTTATCAATTTACTAATATTTTTTAAACATTTATTTTTTTAGAAATAGTTGGACATGTTTATTTTATTTACTTATTTTTTTTTTTTAATGTGGTGCTGAGGATTGAACCCAGGGCCTTGCACTTGCTAGGCAAGCGCTCTACCGCCAAGCCACAATCCCAGCCCCCATTTACTAATATTTTATTAAGATTTTTTGCAATCTATGTTCATCAGGAATATTGTTGTATAGTTTTCTTTCCTAGATGTGTCTTTGCACGTTTTTTTTTTTTTAATCAGGGTTATACTGAACTTTAGTTTTGTTAATAGGTTACTTAGTGAAGTTGAAGTGTGTCTCAGTTTCCAGCGCATTTTAGAAGGGAAGAATCAGAAATAGCACTAGTGTTATCAACAGATGTACAGCCTTAAGATAAATGTCCATTGCCTACTTTGACATCTATAACAGTTATTTCCACCTATGGGGAATGAGGTAAGAATTATACAAACTGCATAATTCTGTCAGATAGTGGGATTAGTTTCTTAAGTGAAGAGGAAATAGAGTAGAAAAACATAAGGAAGTTTGAATTTTTTTTTTTGAAATAACAGAGGAGGGGCTGGGATTGTGGTTTAGGGGTAGAGAGCTCGCCTAGCATGTGCAGGGTCCTGGGTTCGATCCTCAGCACCACATAAAAATAAATGAATGTCATAAATGTATTGTGTCCAACTACAACTAAAAAGTAAATATTTAAAAATAGATAAATAAATAAATAAAATAACAGAGGAGAGGCAGGAGATAGGTAGCAGATGATGGCTATAAAGGATGAATGAAAGTCTATTCCACTGATGTTCTTCTATTTTTATCCTTCCATTATTTTGAATTGGGGAAGGGAGGAGGATAGGAAAGGGAAAGACAATGGAATGAATCTGACCTAACTTTTTTTATATACATATATGAATATTCCACAATGAATATCACCATCATGTACATCCACAAGACACTAGTTTAAAAAAAAGAAGACTAAACAACAGAATGATTAGTAGAGTAGAGGGAAGAGAAGCAGGGAGCAGATGAGGGAAAGGGGAAGTATTGGGGACTAAATTTAAATGAATTATATTTCATGCTTTTATAGTTATATCAAAATGAATCTTGTTATGTTTAATTAAAAAGAACCAATAAAAAAGAGACTCTAAAATATTGTTGACAGCAAAACGGAATCACTTTGGTCTGGTCACATCATTAGTATTACATATTTTTTGCTTTCCTTTTTATTAGAATGCCAAAAAATAAAGAACATATTGTACTCAAAAATGAAAGTAATTAATAAATGAAAGAGAAGAAGAGGGAACAGAAAAAATGTGCCTATTAGTTTAGGAAAAGAGTGAAGAAGGGTTAATAGGAAGAACAAAAAAACGGTACAAATAAGCATACAAATGTAAGATCAAAGCAACTCAAATCCACATGTAATTATACCCCACCTAAGTCCAATTAAGGCTAAACAATGAAAAGGTGAAGAAGAAAGCAAAGAAATACAAGAAAATTATACATAAAATTATCCATTCCTCACAACCTAGACAAGTGGTAACCTGGGTACTGTATTATTTTCATTTTACAGAGGAAGAAACCTGAGGCAAAAAGGCAATTAGTCATTTAGTGGTGGGAAAATGTAGCTTTTCAAGAGGAAAAGTGGTGAGATTTTGAATCAGACTTGCTTTGTTTCCACACTATTAGCTGGGTGGTATCAGGCAACCAGATTTGCATATGTTTGCTATTTCCTTATGTGTAAAACCTATGAGATAAAACACTTAGCTTATTAGGTTGTGATTTATATTAAGGTAGAAATAAGGTATAAACTGTTCATTAACACATATAGCATGTAGTAATTCCTCAACAAACACACTTCTTTCCTTTTCAGATTCAGTACTGTACCAATCCCTGTTCTCCCCGCTCCAGATTTTGTAATGAGCCCTTTCCTAGATGACATCCCCTCTGAATGCAGTGGTCAGCTTCTCCAGCTGGAGGATGAATGACAAAGAAAGGTCTTTTGTTCATTAAACAAATCCTTTCACAGCTAAATGGGAGGGGGCTGGGGGGATGATACAAAGCTGCAATGAAAAAAGGAGGCAGGCTCTCATTTTCCTTGGAAATAAATCAATGCATGAATCAGAGCAATGCAGCTCAGGGACCAGGATGAGAAGCATTTTTAGAACTGTCACTTTAAAAATATGTTCCCTCCTGCCTTGCGGCTCTCTCAGTGGGCAGAATTTAAAATAGAAACAAGTAACTTTAATTAGGTTCTAATTAGCCCCACAAGTTTGGTGAGCTAGGATAGTTTATTTTAGAAAAAAACATAATAACAGACGGAGGATTTTCCAGGCACCACAACTTTAATTACAATCCCAAACACCTCAAGCATGCTTACTGGGCCAATTAAATCAGCAGGGCAATGACAAAGCTAATGTACTACCCTAGACCCAAGATATGATGATGTTTTCTATTTGAGTTTGTTTCCAAAGTAATTTGAAAAGCAGATAACTTACAATGCTTACTTAAACAGAAGCAGGAGGCCTTTAAACTGTTGTTAATGCACAATTAACCAGGATCTCAAAGATGGGGATTTTCTACATCAGGGTTGCTCACCTGTGACATGGGCAGGTTTCCCTCATCTTGTGTGCTTGGTTGAAAGGATATGCTAAGATATACCTCTTTGGATCTTCTCTGTCCCACTCTCCGCTGGGTCATGGTAGGAAATTCAGAGAATTGGCCAGTCCCCAGAAAGAATGCATTTGGGGGGCCATCTGTGGAGTCAGCACATAGTGGACTTCCTCAGAATTTAAGAAGAGAAAAGCAACATATCTTACAGGACCAATTACATATTTACAAAGGAGTGAAAATGAAAGAGACGTTGTATTTTCCTGATCATGTCCAGGCAAATGATAAGGGTAAACACCAATGTCCAAATTGAAAATTTAACTATTACAAGAGGTTTAAAGGAGAAGCCCATGAAGGTAGGCAAATACTTTCCATTCCTTATCCAAAATGTGTTTCCCATGTCACCTTGGGAGAAGTGGAACATTTGTAGCCAATGAATTTTCAGGTTCACAGATCCAGTGAATATTCTATAAGCAAGGACCATTCAATGTGATGCTGCATTCCAGAAGAGTTTTCTGGGTTCTTCTCTTTGTTCCTTTGGAGTTATGTTGAAATAAGGCACTGCAGCAAGTTAATGTTCTCATTTCAAATGATTTATTTGATAGAAATAACATAGCAATCAATAAGTGGATATCCCTGAATGCACCTGCCAGTGAACACTGAACATATTGAATGATGCCTTTTATTTTTCCTTATTTTACCTTGCTTTGTTCATTGATCTAAATCTGGTGCTCTATATCTTCTGTGCATGTAAAGCTTCTCTGAAAAGTAAGTTTAATAACAGATTGATAGGCCCTACCTACAGAATTTCTCTTTCAATAGCTCAAAAGTAGAACCTGATAATCTGTGTTTCTGACAGTTCCAGAACACCCATCCACAAAATCCAAGAGTAATGCTTCCCCTCCTGAAACAGTGTGACCTCAAAGCTTCTGGAATCCCAGCTTATCTTCCCATTCTTACATTCTCTTGATCTTGTCTGCACTGATTGCCCTGCAGGTCAACTATGGATTTTTTTTTCTTTTGGCACTGGGGATTGAGCCCAGTGGCACTTTACCACTGAGCTAGATCCCTAGTCCTTTTTATTTTGAGACAGTTTCATAATAAGTTACTTAGATCCTGGCTATGTTTCCACAGACTGGCCTCAAATTTGTGATTCTTCTGCCTCAGCCTCCCATGTGACTGGGGCTACCCATATGTGCCAACACTGCCAGTTCTACTACAGATTTTTTCAGAATATTATAATTATACACAGTATTTGGATTCATTCTGACAAAATAATGCATGTAAGGAACTTGATTTCAATCCCCATTATCCCCTTCCCATTTTGCTTCCCTCTTCCCTCCCCCGTATTCTCTCTCCTCTTCTCTATTGATCATCCTTTCTTTTTTTCGAAGTTTTTTAATATTTATTATTTTTTTTTAGTTTTCAGCAGACACAACATCTTTGTTTGTATGTGGTGCTGAGGATCGAACCCGGGCCGCACGCATGCCAGGCGAGCGCGCCACTACTTGAGCCACATCCCCAGCCCTATTTATCATCCTTTCATTCCTTATTTATTTTTATTGATACACATATACACACAAGTTAAATACTTTTTAGTAAATTTATATATGTATATAGCATGCCTTTGGTAAATTCATTCCATATTTCTACCCCATTCTCTTATTTCCTCCCTCCCTCTTGTTCTTGTCCTACTCTGACGTACATTATATATTTATGATATCTAATCTCCTCCATCTTTCCCTCTTTTTTTTTTTTACTAGATTCCACACATGAGAGAAAACATTCATTCAACTCTTGATTTTCTGAGTCTGGCTCATTTCACTTAGCATGATGTTCTCCATTTCTACCCATTTACCAGCAAATGCCTTCATTTCATTTTTCCCTATGGCTGAGTCAGACTCTATTGTGAATATATACCACATTTTCTTGATCAATTCATCTGTGGAAGGGCACCTAGGTTGGTTCCATAATTTGGCTATAGTGAATTGTGCTGTTATAAACATTGAAGTTTCTGAATCAATATAGTACACTGATTTTAGTTCTTTTGGATAAATATTGAGGTATGGGATACCTGGGTCACATGGTAGTTCCATTCCTAGTTTTTTGAGGAGTCTCCACAATGCTTTCCATAGTGTTTGTAATAATTTTCAGTCCCACCAGCAATGTATGAATGTACCTTTTACCCCATCCTCTCCAGTATTATTTTTTCTATTCTTGATCATTGCCATTTTCAGTGGGATGAGGCGAAAGTGTAGTTTTGATTTGCATTTCACTGCTAGAGATATTGGACATTTTTTAATATATTTGTTGGCCATCTGCATTTCCTTTTTTGAGAAATTTGTTTATTTTGCCCAGTTATTAATTGGATTATTTTGGGGGGTTGGAATTAAGTTTTTGATTTCTTTACATAGTTTGGCTATTAATCCCTGTCAGAGGAGTGGCTTACAAAGATTTTCTTCCATTCTGTAGGCTCTTTCTTCATTTTCTTAATCATTTCTTTTGTTGTACAGAAGCTTTTTAGTTTGATAGCATCCACTTATTGATTCTTGGCTTTTATTTCTTGAGCTTTGGAGGTTTTTGTTGACAAAGTCAGTGCCTATATTGAGATGATGTAGTGTTTATCCTACATTTTCTTGTATCAGTTGCATGGTTTCTTGTATAATTCCTAAGTCTTTGATCCATTTTTATTCAACTTTTGTGCAGGGTGAAAGATAAGGATCTAGTTTCATTCTTCTACATATGGATATATCCAGTTTCCCCAGCACTATTTGTTAAAGGCTGTCTTTTCTCCAATATACATTTTTGGCACCTTTGTCAAGAATCAGATGATAGTACATATGTGGGTTTGTCTCAGTGTCTTCTATTCCATTGGTCTTTATGTCAATGCTGATGCCAGTACCATGCTGTTTTTATTTCTAGAACTCTATCTACTACAAAAATACTGGAACTTCTATTTACTCCTCCCAAAATCTGGAGTTACTGTTTTTGTATATTCATTCTCTTTGTTGGTTTACCTCCTTGTTTTTGTGTCTTAAATTCCTACACAACTTTCCTGAGAGAGAGCAAAAGTGAGTTTTTCTGATCTTTTCTGAAAAATGCTTATATTGTACCCTTACACTTAATTAAAACCTTATCTGAGATGACAAAGACTATCAATAGTCTACTATTATCTATTCTCCCTTCTTTCATAGTAGTAAAATATTTAGCTTGTCTCAGTGTTGTCCAGAATAAAGACATTGTCTATTCCCCCTTGCAAGTAAGTATGGTCAGTTAGATATGAGAAGCCACATAATGTGGTGGCTTTCTGTAATTATCCATAAAAGACCCCCCACATGAATCACCTATTTTCTACCTTATCAGTCCTTCTTTTGGACAGCTGCCTGTGCATACAATCAAGGTCATTCATAATAGAACAACGAAATAAAAAAAAAGCCCATGTCTCTCAATGTCATAGCAGCTAAGAAATACAACTGAACTTGTTTAAGCCACTGTTATTCTGGGATTTCTGACACAGTTACATCTAATCCTAGGTGAAACAAGTTTGAGTATAGAAAACTATGGTGAAATTGTGTTCACTAAGAATATAGAAAACATTATTACCCTGATTGCTATTGTCCAGTGTTGTAGATAAAAAAATAATAAAAAGTTTAAAAAAACAGTTCTAATTCCTTACATGAGACTTGTTTTTTTCTTCTCTGAGATATCCAAGGAACCGATTTATCTTTGAGGTTCTGAATTTCATGAGTCTTTTTTCATTCTTCCCAATTTTCCCTTTCCACAATTTAACAATTTCACTTCTCCATTTGACTTGTCTTATTTCTAAGTTAATTTCTTCTTCCTTATTTTGGTCTTTTGTTTTTAGAGAGATCCTTTTCCTTTTAAGCTGGATTTTAGACCTCATGACTTGAGCCTCTGAGTTTTTTTTTTTACTTCTTTTGTAATTTATCTTTTCTATTTTCCTATATCCAATCCTTTCATTGAATTCAAATATGGCAACATGTTTTAATTTCCAAGAATTCTTTCTTATTTCTTAATTGTTCATATTATCCTGTTCTTGTGCAATTATATACTTTCTTCTTGAGTCACTTGTTTCAGTGTACTGTAAATGTGTAGTAATGCTCTGAATTTGGTGGTTCAGAAAAATAAGCATCTATTATCTGCCACTGTTTGTGGACCAAACATCTACAAGATGCTTAGCTGGGTGATTCTATCCCTGGGTCTCTCACAAGCATGCAATCAAGATATTTGCTAAATCTGTAGTCATTTTAGGGATTAGCTGACAGAGGTTCCATTTCTAAGATTACACACAGGAGTATTACTGAATGTAAAAGACCCATTTTCAAGTTTACTCATGTGATTGCTGACAGGCCTCAGTTCCTCCCCCATAGACCTTTATCTCACAACATGCATGCTGGCTTCCTTCTTTTAAAGTAGCTAAAAATGTAGCAGCTGGCTTCCTTAAAGGAGTGTTGAGAAGGAGGGAGGCAGAGAGAGATAGAGACAGAAAGAGACAGAGATGGGTAAATAGAGAAAAGTGATCTCCTGACATTTCTGCCATACTCTGCTTGAGAAGAGGAATTGATTTTGCGGGGGGAGTTTACTGGCAATTGAACCCAGGGGCACTTTATCACTGAGCCATATCCCCAGTTCTTTTTGACACACGGTCTTCTTAAATTGCTAAGGTGGGCCTCAAACTTGTAATCCTCCTGCCTCAGCTTCCAGAGTTGCTTGGATTACAGGCATGTGTCACAGCACCAGGCGAGGAGTTGATTTACTAAATCCAGATCACATACAAGGGGAGAGGAATGAAGAGGAAAGGTATCAAAAGTTTGTGGACATATCTTTAAAAGTACTATATTCTCTAAATATTAATTAGTGAGTCTCTTATGGTTCTTCATGATGCTCAAATTTTCTGTTTCTTCCTAAATTGTTTTGCTTTCATATTTGTCTTTCTTAGACATGTTGCAGGTTTTCCTCAAATGTGTGGACACACATAGTTGTTCATTTAAATAATATAATAAGAAAATGCCAGGGTTGGCTAGACTTGCATGTAGGTGGGGGACTGGCAGGTATTTTGGTAGAGGGTCAATGAAGCTATTGGTTCCTATTTCCAAAAGGAGGCCTTTATGCTAAGACATAATCCCTGAACTACCTCCCTTAGTTCTCGCAACACTATTAATTCAACATGTTTCTAATGTCCCTGTCCAAATCTTTGCTTGAAGTGAATGTCTAACTACAAACTACATAAAGGTAGGGAAGGAGAGTGAAGGGATTAATTCATCTAGTCTCAACTCTTCAGCCTCTTTCTTGCACCTATCATTTCCAGTTCTGGCTCCATGGTGATGACAGCGCAGGGATTTTGCAAGGATCCCATTTTCTCCCATTACCCAAGTAGCAGGTTACAAAATGGAAGTCTAGACCTTGTTGCTAATTAATTATGTAATCTTTTCAAAGAATGTTCCCATAGCTTCTCATCTATAAAATCAGAGGAATAGATTAAATGAGATGTAAGGTTTCTGAAAATAACGGTAATACAATTCAGTTAGGATTTGGAACTTTTCTTGCAGCTGTATTTCATATGTTTTGAAATATAAAAACTCTAGCACATGGTAAAAAATTAAAATGAACTCAAGCTGAGAATATTATAGCAAAGTTAAGAACAAGTCTCCAAAATGGATAGTTCTGTATTTTTCCAGATGACAAATATTTCAAGAGCCCTCCTCTGTTTTGTTAGAATTCTGTATGATAAGCGTTGAGACTCAAGAGGAGGTTGTTTTTTTTTTTTTTTTTTTTTTATTCTCCCAAGGAAGTGTAGTTTTAGAACATTTCAGTCATGCAGGAAGGAAATATAAAACTGTGTAACACCAGTATTTTCTCTTGGGGGTATATCTTGGACTTCAGAGCTTCAAAATATTCTAGAAGTAGTAGTTTCCTTTAACTACATTGATGCTACTCAATGTCATTTTCTGAGGATGTGTAGTTTGGATAATCTTTCTAGCTCCTTCTCTAATTCTTTGATTGACTTTTCTAAATATAAAATTTAAGGAGCTATCCTTGATCTTCTAAATTGTGGGTAATTAAAAAAATCACCCAAACATTTTATAATTTGTTTCTGAGCTACATCTCACCTTAATTTTTTTAAAGTGACATAAATATGATAATTTCAGCTGATGACTACTACATGGGACATTTTGAAATAAATAGGGAAGAGGAGTGAAATAAAAGGAGTTTTGGAAATTCACAGAGGCATACTTGTAGTCCAGGTACAATGAGCTGCTTGAGACTAATAGAGATGTCATGATACATTCATTGGCATAAACTATATTCAAGACTCAGGAAAAGCATGACTATGGACAAATATTTACCAAAACCAGCAGGTATATTGTGCTGAATTCTGTATAGAAACCCTTTAAGGATTTTTCACAATAAAGAAGTGAAACAAAAATCAAAACTGTATCAGAAAATCTCAGACATCCAAAGGACTTCAAAAGTCATGTGTTACTAGTAGCTTTTTCATGAAGCAGAACTTTGTTCTTCAACATCAATGCTTTAATAAATTCAGAAAATGAAGTCAGAAAATGAAGTCCTAACTACTTAAGGCAATTGTTTATAAGCTACTCTAATTGTTGGTATATTACTTTTATCTAAATGAAATTTGTTCCCTTCTAATTTCTAACCACTTGTTCTCATGTTGTGCTTTGAAGTTATATATTATCAGTCTAGCTCCTTTCCCACAAGATAATTTTAAAAGAAATTACCACAATTCCTTTTAATTTTTTGTCACTCCAAATTCCTTCCTCTAGTCTTACAAGTTTCCTTCACCAACATGGCCTTCTTTCTCTGAAATGCTCTTCTTACTATAACCTTCTTCTGAAGTGAAGATACTGTCAGTACTGGCTTTGTTCTGCTCTCATCCCAGGGTTGGAAAAGAATGGAAGACAAAACACAATTAATTATAAGTATGGAACATGTGAGAGCTTTCAATTCATTTGTCAACTCTGGAAGTAACATAGAGAATATACCATTCCTAACTTCATTCATTCGAGAAACATTTTACGAAAGGGCCAACTCTGTACAATGGGGCTACAAAGAAAAAAAAAAAACAGTCGTATAGCAGTACATCATCCTTTAATGATCTCCAAATTTTAAGTTTTCTACATTTTAGCAATTTATTACAAATGTATTTTGGAAGAAAAATTTTAATGAGGCAGAGAAATTTAAATATTACAAGTCCTGAGTGTGGTATAACAGAAAGAAGCCTGATAGCTAAAGAGGCATGTGACCTGAATAAAGGTTCTGATTCTACCATCAATTGACTGTGTGATCTTGAGCATGTCACAAATCCTTTTCTAGACATAAGATTCCTCATCCTCAAGTGCAAATAAATAAACTCCATTACTTATTTGAAGACAAGGACATAGACCACATGGACTTTTGAAGTCCAGTCCAATTGAAGATAGTGGTTTCTTTTCTGCAAATTCAAACACAAGTTGACTAGTTGGCCAGACTGCTTCAAAAGCATCTTTCCTCAGGAATGTTCTCCTTTTTCCCTAAAGCTCCTTTGAGATTTCAATGATGCATAGGAGAGACAGGTACAGAGAAAAGTAAGAGGCCTTGGCAAGACCAAGGGGGAAGAAAGTAGGTTGCTGACTGTTTTAAGGTGTGTTAGAGGCAGAGAAAGGGATTATCAAACATCCCTTCCAGGCTAGTCAGTTTAGCTTATTAGAAGAATAAAGAAAGCAAGTATTTAAGAGTGAAGCCTTAAAATGGAGAGAAAAAAGCACCAGAGCAGAGCTGAGGTAGCTAAAATTTCAATGGCAAAAATATACCAAATTTTGGATAACGTTCAACAAAATAAGCACAAAATAATATAATATTATGAAATATAGAATGATTAAATTGAGGTAATAGAATACCCATCACCTATATTTTTATGGCAAGACATTTTAAATTTACTCTTAACTATTTTAATATATAATTGAATATAGTCTCTCTTCTATACATTATACACATATATCAAGACATCACATTGCACTACATAAATGTACAAAATTATTCTCAATTACAAATAATGTATTTTTAAAAAGCATATAATAGTGCCCCCACCACATTCAATTAAAAAATCAGGAATTTGTGAGAAACATATCCTTTCTTCCTGGCATATCTGGTGAACACTCACTTGGCCTTCAAGGCCAAGCTTAAATTCAATTTCCCTTTTGTGATTTTTCTCTAACCATCCCACACAGACTTAATCATAGTTCTTCTGTGTCACTCAAGAATTTGTACTCATCTCCATTACAGGGCTAATCACATAGATGTGGTCATTTGTACATACGTCCATCTTTCCTAGTAGGTCATGATTTTCTGAGGAAATGGTTTATTTTAGGATACCTGGATCTTGTGCAGTGTGGGACCCAGGGTAAGTTGTAAATTATTTAATTTTTCCATAGGTGATGTTTAAATACTGAATCTAAGAATTTACCATAACTTTCCTTCACAGGAAATTTGGATACAACTTTAGGAGGAAGGGCATGTTATATTTGCACATGGTTGGTTGTAACCAGTTTCAGTTTACTAGAATACCAGTTAGGAATGGGTTCAGGCCAATACTAACTTTTGTTTTTTGCCCTGGTAACCTTGGCACCATGTAAATCGCTGGAAGTGAGTTCAGCCCTCAAGCTTCAGGACACTCAGGATCATTTCAGTATTGACTTTCTGAATTAAGTGAAAACATTTTACTGAGTAGAAAGAGGTCTCTCTCTTTACTTTGTGTTTTTTATGCAGTTCCTCCCTTGATAAGATATTTAAGAACACTTTTAAAGTATAGCCAAAAGGTTGAACTAAGAATAGCTCATGAATTGTGATGGAAGCAAAGCTAAACCAAACACAAGGATACATGCTGTTTCATTGCAAAAGGGTCTTGCAGACTCTGGGTAGAATGTTCCCACCTTTCTGAATATATTTAGCTTTGCTACAGCAACACAAACATGCACATGAACCTTCACAACCATTGGCAGAAGGTTTGATTGTATCATGAGACCATGAATGTCTTAGTTACTTTGGGCTGCTATAATGGAATACCATAGATTAGGTGGCTTAATAACATATTTATTTCTCACAGTTCAGAAAGCTGGGAGGGCTATGTCAAGGAACACATATTCAGTGTATAGCAACAAACAATCTATGAGTAGGAATTATTTGCTAATACTTTTGTGGTATATCTGTAATAATCATAGAAAATGTCAGAGACAATGTAATTCATTTCTTTGTAGTGGAGTCCCCAACATAGTCATACTGAATTCAGATATTCCAGAAAAAGCATAGTTCTATCTTTCCCTGAAAATTTGGTGGTCGCTCTTATGATTTTCTATTCCCCAAATTGTGAGTGGTGGGAAGAAAGGCTAGATTCAGTCCTGTATTCTGTAATCTCAGACTCATTCCATAATTTAATTTGAACTGTTTCTTTAGGTGATTTTCTCTCTCCTTTGATGGTTCAGTGAAATGACCAAATATTCTGCCTCTTTTTTAATATGGCACCATCTAAGTCCCTTAGGGCTGTTATGTCAACATAACTTTATGTGGCTTATAAACAATATACATTATTTCTCATGGTTCTGGAGACTGAGTAGTCCAAGATCAAGGTGCCTGAAGATTTGCTGTCTGGTGAAGGCCCATTCCTCACAGAAGGAAACTTCCTGCTGCATCCCCACATGAGTAAGTTCAACAAGCTCCTTAGGGCCTGTTTTATAACATTATTAATCCAATTCATGAGTGTTTCACCCAATGACCTAACCACATCCCCAAATTCACACCTATTAGGGCTGTCATTCATGATGTGCTTAACCCTAACAATTTAGTCTCAGTTTCTGAGTGAGTCTTTAGTAAAGAGGAAAGACAATGCACCTGTTTTTCTACATAATACCTCCCAGTGGAGACTTTGGTCTCATTCTTAGTGCTGACTTTTGGGCCCTGAGTTACTGCCTCCCAATGCATAAAGCACAGAGCCCCCAATGATCTCCATTGCCCAGAGCTGGGTTTCTCCCTACTACCTGGTTCTTTGTCCAATCTTAAAGAACTGTTTTGCTAAGAACTAAGGCCACAACATTGGAGAATGAGCTTGACACCTTTAGCACTTATTCATAGTTAATGTGTTTCTGAGGTCATTTCTCCAGCCTTCATTCCTTCATAAAGACAAGTCTCCTATTAGTTCCCAAATTCCTTCTTTAACACATGTCTGGTGAGTTACCCATAATGTATAATAAGACCAAAGGGCTAAAGTGTCTATCAATAAAAATATATAAGGATTAAATGAGTCTCATGCTGGAAAATAGAGGTTTTTCCATCAACCTAGACATCATTACATATGGAAAAACTGAAGTACAGGCAGGTACCCCAGGAAAAGGTGCCTCAGAACTAGTCATCCTATAGTTCCTAGATTCTGCTGAGGAAGTGGCAGATCAAAACCCATCCAGTCCTCTTTCTTGAGCACAGTGGGTTTGCATATCAGAATTGGAGTTCTTGCTATCTTGTGTTCACATTAGTTCCTTTAGTAATCAGCCTTGATGAGGTCAATGCTTGAAAAGAACACATGGATAAGATTAAAGGAAAGAAAGGGGCAAGTCAAAGTGTGATATCTTGTGTAAATTGCTCTCTCCCAAACAGAGAATCTCCAAAAAGTCAGGTGATCAATATAGATTAAGGAATATGTGGTATATTCTTAATACCAGGGCTCATCAAAGTGATGGGCAAACAATATTGAAGCAAATTTTGTCATTAGGAAATTAAGAAAACCTCGGTCATGGTAGAAGGACTATATAAGAAAACCAAACAGGAAATGGATTGTGACAAGTTAAAAGCACAATGTTTTAAAATTCAGAGTCCCATATCGTTTTATTATCCCTGCATGATAAATGCTGAGTAAACAATGCTTAGTACCTCTGTGCTGCAGTGCTGGTTTTATTGTAAAGAAAGCAGGCTGTGCAGTTAGACTGCCTGGGTTTGAATTCTAGGTTGAAAAAGGGATTTAAGTTTTATGGCCCTTATTCTCCTCATCTTTGAAGCAGAGATAATGGTGATAATGATGATGATGTTGATGACAATAACAAAATAATAATTAATATAAATAATCCAGGAAATGTTGCCAAAATAAATTAAATAATAGATGTGCATGCCTAACGTTGTGTTTATTTTTATTTTTAAAATTTTTTTAGTTATACATGGACACAATATCTTTATTTTGCTTATTTATTTTTATGTGGTGCTGAGGCGCAAACCCAGGGTCTCACACGTGCGAGGTGAGTGCACTACTGCTGAGCCACAACCCCAGCCCTAACATTGTGTTTAATTAGGAGCTCACTGAAGGTTACATACCACACCTAAATTATGCTTAATGGTATTTGACCAAAGCTAGACAAAATATCTGAAGATTCTCTGTAAGCTAATATCCCACAGTACTGGTGGGAGAACAGACCTTCTTGATCAAAATGGCATCAAAGAGGACAACAAATATACTCTCCACTTAGAACTTCCACTCATGGTTCTATTTCTACCACAATACCCAATTAAATTTAGACATTTTTACAGTAATCTTGTAGTGTTCAAGGCAGTCAAAATGGATCAAAATTTGGAGTCAGAGGATCTAAGATTAAATCACACTACCATCACTTACTAATTACAAATGATAAACAAGCTGAAACAAGTATTTATATACCAGAAACCCCATTTCCTCAGTTTGCATGACATATTTGAAGTAAAATGGAAGAGAAAACACATTGGCTACTGGACAGCATCATATTTGTAAGGATACAATAGTGAACTGTGAAGATGGGCATGGACATGATGCTATCGACCATAATGACTTATATCTCTGAATTAACCTCCACAGGCCAAAATGGAATAAATTTGCCCCATCTACTTCCACACCATCATCTCTTACTAAAATACTGATATGCACTCTGATTTGCCTCTCTAAGTTCTTATGACCACCACTTAGCCAGTCACTTTAGGTGGGGGAAAGTTTTTTGCTGATTTGGTTAGGCCTGGAACAAATAACCAACTCCTCAGGCTTCATGCAGACTACATGGATTGACATTGGGTTAACAAAGAAAAAGTGCTATTTCTGATAGAAGAGAAAAGGTAAGATAGGAAGACAAATCAAATGTACTAATGAGAGGACTCTACTTCGACAAGGTAGAGATATGAGCAACTAATGCCTCCCCAAAGACATCACATCATAATCCCTAGAACTTGTGGATATGTCCCTTACATAGCAAAAGGAATTGTACAGAGATGATTAAGTTAAGGATCTGAGCCTCTGAGATGGGGGACTGTCCTGTATTATCCAGATGGGCTCAATGCAATCTGAAGTGTCTTCCAAAGTGAAAAACAGAAGATAATTAATTTGGAGTAATGCAATGTGAGAAGGACACCATTGCTGGCTTTGAAGTTAGCAGAAGGGGCCACAAGTCAAGTTTGTAAAGGAAAAGGAAAGGGAACTGATTCTCCCCTAGAGCCTCCAAAAGGACCATGGCCCTAACAACACACTGATTGTAGCTCAGTGTGACCCCTGATCTCCAGGATAGTAAGATAATATTTTTTTTTTATTTTTTAAGCCACCACATTTATGGTAATGTGTTATAGAAGCAATAGGAAACTAAAACAGTTTCCTATATTCTCTGATATTATGGTGAAGAAACTACTAGTTACCAGTAAAGCCATGGCAGCTTAAGTTTAGAGGAGCATTTTCAGTGTCAGACCCCACTGAGGACCAGTTCAAGCCCTGAGTTCACAGATGAAGCAATAGAAAGGGACAAAACATACATCCTACTGAAACTCCATAAAGACAATTTGATTCTGCAGTCACTCTGATCTTTCTCATGGGTTCCAACACAAGTATGGCAGGAGGATGCTTTGAGGATTTTCAAATCAGCCTTAGTTTTGGGTAGCAGATCTCAGTTGACCTGTGCTAAGCTGAGTGGGGAGGTTTCTGTGTCCCACAGGAGCATTTTAACAAGATAAGCTCAAAGACCAGAAAGTTCTGTATGTCAGCATCACTCATGGGAAGGGATCAGCTAAATTCTGCACATTTCTACCTGTTATAGACACAGGAAAAGATGGAAGACAAGAAAATACTTCACTTAGAATACAAAGTTAAAGAAAAAATGTCTAAATAGAAAATGTGTCTGAAAGGAAAAGAATTGAATTGAAACAAAAGGAAAATTTAACAAGCCCATTTAAGATCCACTGAATATTTGTTCATGTCACTGTAAGATTTTAAAGTTGATTGCATGAAAATATCCCTAAGCTTTGAATCATCTGAGGTTTCTAAAATAATTTAGGTTTGCACTGACATAAATCTTATTTTCCTAGTAGGTATTTCAACTAGCTATAAACGTTTTTAGCAAGGAGAGAAAAACCTCAATCTGAGGAGGATGGCAAGAGAGCTACATGGCCCACTGCACTGAAAGCATGCCAGAGAAATGGGAGCCCAGCACTGCTTTCCAACTCTGTCCACTGAACAAGTGGCAGAATGACACACTTGATTTCCACAGGGAAAGCAAGAACTGACTTCTCCTTCTAAAAGCTCTCCCTGTCGGCCATAGGTGAGGAGCAGCAGACAGCACATCCAGCAGTAGCTTGTGGTACCTGGAGGAAAGATGGGTTGTGAGCCAGAAGGCAGAGTAGAGCACACGCCTCTAACAGGGAATCCAGGATACTTCTTATGCATACAGTTGTTGTTGTCCTTACAGCTCAGCTACCCACTTCTCATTGCTACAACAGCTTCACATGGGCAACACCAAAGCCTGCAAGCTCATACTCAGGGGATTGAAATGTGTTAGAGACAGAAAAGGTCAAGCTCAGGTAATAGTGATGTAAGCTGGAGAAGCTACAGTATTTAAAAAAAGAAGAAGAAAAGAGAAAAGAAAATCAGTTCACTCTGTTTTTTTTTTGGCTTAGCAGTTTGGGATTTACTGTAATAGCTGGGCTTTAGAGTTCAATCTGATCTGATGTAATCAAGCCCCTTGAAGTGTGGTCATAAAAATTCTGAGAGCTTCGTAGAAATTCTGAATCCCAGAGCCCACCCCAGACCTGCTGAATCAGAATATGTATTTTAAGAATATACTCAAGTAATTAATATACACATTACAGCTGGAGAATAATTGAGCCAACTGTATTCCTCTCTTGGTGTTGGTGGGGAAATTTAGCCCAAGAGGATAAGGGACATGCTCAAGGTCACTAGGATAGCTTTAAACAGGGCCAGAATTAAAGTTCAGGTCTTATGTTTTCTAGCTTTCCCAAACTCACCCTTTTCCTTCATATTATTTTCTTTCAAAATTATTCTTCATCATTTGATCATTTTTTGTTTAGTCAACACTTACTTATTAAGCCCCTAAGTAATGTGCCAAATTGGTTTATACTCAGAATGCTTAGTACAATCAAATGAATTTTTAATTTTTTTAGATTTGTGTTAATTAGTTATGCATGATAGTAGAATGCATTTATGTACTTTGATATGTCATACAAAGATGGGGTATAATTTCTCATTTTTCTGATTATACACACATGTTATAGAATCACATTGGTCATGTACTCATGCACACACACACACACACACACATTTTTAAAGATTTTTTTTTTATAAAATGTTTTACACATTACCTCACCTTGGTAAATGAAATATGTTGCAATGGACTGTTTCCTAATGATTCTTCAACTCATCACTGTTTGCCTCTCTGCACTGTTTTTAAAGTTCTGTCTCCTTGTAACTGTCAGCTGCAGTATGTGGGTCAGTATGGTGATTAAGAGCCTAGATTAATGCATACAACTATGACAGACCTGCAACTTGCATTCTGCCATTCTAGACTGTATTACTTTGGGAAAATCACTTAACCACTCTGTGCCAAACTTTCGTCACCTATGAAATGCAGTTAATGATGCTCCATTCTATTGTCATACACAGTCAGTGAAATTAAACAGACAGGGCTTAGAACAAAAATTCATCAAACTTAAGCTCTGATTGGTACAACTAACAACAATGAACAGCCTTGTAGAGCCTTGTGGAAAGCAGCACATCCTGGGACAGTCACTATTTGTGTGTGTGTGTGTGTGTGCGTGTGTGTGACAATGGCTGAGGATCTCAGGACCTTAAGTATGCTAGGCAAGTGCTCTACCACTAAGTTACATCTAAGTTACATTCCCAGCCACCACCACCCTTGAGACAAGGTCTTGCTAATGCCCAAGCTAGCCTTGAAATTGTGGTCCTCCTGCCTTAGTCATTATTCTTATTGCCTCTCAGGAGTAAAGGAATGTTCTTTCTCCTTCCAACCACTCAACTTTATTCTGTATGAATAAGGTCAGCAGGGATGTAGGCCCTTTTATCTTTGCACTGTGAAACACAAGTTAGTACATATAGATGTCAGCTTCATGTCCCAGACACCAAATCTGAGCTTTTGTTTCTTCACCACTAGAGATTAACATCTACCTAGCCTACCTCAGAGGGCCCAAGACTGAAAAAAAAATCAGAGATAATGAAGGCACAATGTGTCAGATAAGGCAAGGCAGGCAGCGACCAAAGGAGGCAGATTTTAAAAGGCCACTGAAGGCTGCTTTATTGAGATATCACTCCCGGGTGGAACTCGATCAGACCCACAGAGAGGACAGGGGAAGGGTCTGAGGAGAAACCGCGTGGAAGCTCGACCGGACTGGACATTTATGGGGCTTACAGCAGGAAGAGAAGGGCTTGGGACAGGAAAAGGTGTTTTTAGGGTCCCTTGCCCCCTTGGAGTTGGTCAGGGGAGTTGGCTGAACTCCAGGATTGGCCAGGGGGTCCTGCTGATTGACAGGTGTTAGTCAGGAGATCTTGCTGATTGACAGACATTTCCGCTGGCACCTGATATTCCTTTCCCGCGCAGGCTGCTTTGTTCTAAGTCGCCACCAAGTCGCCACCACCAACCTAACACAATGCATATTTAAACACTGGAATCTTAGAATGCCAGAGATGAGAAGTTCCTTAAGAATCACTCCAACTGCCAGGCATGGTGGTGCACACTTTTAATACCAATAGCTCAAGATGCTGAGGCAGGAGGATCATGAGTTCAAAGCCAGCCTCAACAACTTAATGAGGCCCTAAGTAAATTAGACCCTGTCTCAAAATAAAAACTAAAAAAAAACGGGGGTTCAGGATGTGGTTCAGTGGTAAAGCCCCTCTAGGTTCAATCTGTGCTACTAAGGAAAAAGGGAAAGAATCACTTCAACTTACTTGTTTTACAAATGAGGAAACTGAGCTCAAGAGGACAGATTTAACATACTTATCCAAGGTCATAAGTACAGAGCAAGAAGTAGATAATAGTAAACATGACAATAAATAACATCTATAACTTTAGTGCCTACTTATACATTAGGGGCCTTAAATGACGAATCTCATTATATCCTCTCAGTATTCTGAGATAAGTACTATCATTGTTCTCAGTTTATAAATGCAGAGATTGAGGCAGAGAGAATAAATTACCAACTCCAGATAACACTGTTAAAACATGTCAGGGCTGGAATTTAAATCCACACCTGACCACCGCAAAGCTTAAGGTCTCTTCACTGGGGCCCCACTCCCCACCTACACTTTGCACTTTGATCTAGACACTCACAATGCAGACAGAAGAAAGCTAGAGTTAATAAAAGTACACTCTGCAAACTTGTTCCAATTAGTTTTGTGATTTCATTTTTAGACTCCATTTTTGAATTGCTGAGTTTCCTTAAAACAGTTTTCATCTGCTCAGGCTCATGATTAGAGCTTTGTTTCTTAGCTGTTTGTGCCAGTACTTGGTCAAGCCTTAAAGCTGTCAGCTCCTTGACGTACTGCTTGAATTACAAGTATCCATTCCTAAGGCATCCAAGTGGCAGGAATTTCAAGGTTGTGATTAACTTATTTGAATATAATTCCCTAGTTAAAGTCTCCAGTCTTCTCAGAGGAGCTATAAAATCACAGTATGCAGCTTCTCATAATAATGGGGAATATCAATAAGAACCCTACAATAGGTGTCAAGACAGTTGATGCTACCACTACCATGGGACCTTGGACAAATCACTTTTCCTTTTTGAGCCTCAACTGCCTGATATGGTGACCTCTCATGCCCAATGCAATGCTAGCACTCAGTCATGGCACTTAGCACTTCATGTTGTCAAAGTACATTTATTTTTCACTGTCTTCCCATTACCCTGAAGACTCTTTAACATTATGGACTATATCATATTCATTTCTGCATCCCCAGAGCCTAGCATGGAGCTCAGCATATAACTGTACTAGATAATGAGCTGGAAGTTCCTTATGGCTCTGAGTTTCAGATGGTACTTTGACCCAAATAACACACAAAGAAAACAACTGAACTTCTGAGTAGCAGAACTGAATTTCTTGTGATTATCTTATATAGAATTTCATAGGGAAATGAATACATATGCAGCCATGTTCACAGCAGATCTTTGATCTCAGGAAGATGAAAAGAATTTGGGTTTTAGGACAGGGCTGATCCACTGATCCTTCTCCCTTCTCATGACCATAATTCCTCCCATTTCATATTTTTCCCCCTATAATAAGGGTGGAAGACAGAATAAGATGATGATGCTTTCTGGTAAATTCTTGTATATTACTCTTATTTCTAGTGAATCTTATCTCTCAGAATTTCAAGGGGCAGGGTTCACAATGAAAAATATAAGGATTAACTTGACTCCACTGTAACTTGAACCTGAATAGTCAACATGTCATTATTTCATTTTGTCAGCCAAATAGGCATTTTTAGAATTTTGCTTTTGATGTTCTCACTAGGCTAGGGTGCATGGAATCCAAAGATGAATAAAAGATTTGCATCCTTGATGGGTTCAGAATCAGTGGAAGGCATGATGATTTTGACAGAGAAAAAAATAGTTATAATATTAGTATAGTACTTCTTGTAATGGAAACAGAACTGAGGGCTATGGGAGCTGAGGAGGTGGCTAGCCCTGCCGGTGGGGGTGCAGCTTCCAGAAATGAGGAGGAAAGAAAAGATCAAAGGCCTAAAAGGTCCAGAATACTTAGCAATGATTTTCCAGGTGGAAGAGACAGATGGGTAGTCCGAGCACTTCTGGCAGTTGGAGCCACCTTAATGTGGAATAATGAGAAGGCAGAGTTTATGCAGGTACTAATCAAAAATTAAATGTGGCTAAAGGGATTGGGGAAGGCTGTTCAAAGAAAGGAGGGCCAGAGGTGCATACTGAAGTCACACTTGCAATGTGAATGAGAGGAGAATGGAGAGGATAGAGAAGAGGAAGAACTGAGAAAATAAGTCAAAAACGTATGACAGGCTGAATGAAGTTGGCATACATTGTGATAAAAGCAGAGAAAGAACAGTTCATTTATATATCTAAATGAGGACTTGAGTGGTGGCTCAGTGGTAGAGCCTTGCCTAGTATGTGTGAAGCACTGGGTTCAATTTTCAGCACTGCATATAAATAAATAAATAAATAAATAAAATAAAGGTATTGTGTCCATCTACAACTATAAAAATCTTTAATTCATTAAAGGTTTTGTGTTCATCTACAACTATTTTTTTTAAATCTCTAAATGATTGAGAAATTTTGAGTTTTCTAGGCTAGCTACAGAGTCAATATAGAAAACAAGTTCAGTGTCAACTATAAACTAGTTAAGAGCAATTGAATCCCAGCAGCAAACTGGCCACTGTGTAGTGCAACAGAGTGATTGCAACCCAGAGCTAGGAAGAAAACAATACTCTAATACAGTAAATACCAAATTACTGATCCTCTGATGAATACTTAACCAAATGCTAACCAAACGCTAATCTTTTTTTTCTTCCTTCTTGGAACACCCAGGAAATGTCTGGGTCTACTTTTTTGAAGCCAAGTATATTGGTGTTCTGTTGCTGACTAGAAAATAATTATGACTCAGTGACTTAAAGCAATACCTTTATTATCTTGGTTTCTATATAGATTAAAAGTTTTATAGGCATAATTTGTCCAGATCTTCTGCTTCAAGGTCTCATCAGATTGTAATACATGTGACAATTGGAGCTTTGATCTCATTAGGGAAGGGTACACTTCTAAACTCTCTCATATTATTGGCAGAATTCATCTTCTAGTTATTGTAGTACCAAAGTCTCCAAAGTGTTCCTGGCTATTGAAAGTAATGCGAACTGGCTATTCAGCTCATTCATGCCACCTAAAGTTTAATTGTCCCATGACCTTCTATAAGCCCTTGAACAACATGGCAACTTGTTTCTTCAAGGCCAACATCAGAAAGTTTCTCTGACCTCAAAGAGGACATAGTTGTTCTTATAAGGGTTTTTTTTTTTTCTGACTAATGCATGCCCACCTACAATAATCTCTCTTTCAATTAACTCAAAACTAACTGATTATGGAACTTAATATTACTTGCAAAATCCCTTTACCTTGCCATACTCTGTTATCTATAAGAAAGTTGCAGGTCCACCCCACACTCAAGGGGGAGTGAATATTCAGGCATGAACCAGTGGAAGTCATTAGGGGGTACCTCTGGGTATTTCAAATATACCAATTTCTGCTTTGGATCATATTGATAACTTCCAAATAAACACATAGATTTGAACAAGACTAGCTATGTATGAAAATAACCATACTTTCCTTTGGACTCATTATCTTCCTGGATTTTCATTCATACAAGCTCCCAAATCCCTAATCTCTGACAAAAAAAAAAAATCGGGTTCCTAGTTAAATGTAAGGTAAGAATGGCCCTTTGAGGTTATCAAAAGAAATTTCCTCCTTTGACCTCAGTTGGCATCTCCCACAGAACTGCAGCTACACAGGGTCCCATTGTTGCCAAAGCATCAATAAACTCAGATTTACTAAACTGAACAAATGTACCAGTTTACCTTGAAATTCCCCAAATTATGTCTTACTGTTAGAATAGTTATAACAATAATGACAAAATAATAATGCAGAAAATGATATCAGTGGTCAAATACACTGTAAATTTCCTAAATATGTTTGCAAAAGAAAAGAGAGGCCTAGAGATTGCCATTATATTTTCTGAGTTGTTTGTGAAGAGACCAAACTTGCCTTGTGCTTCTGAAGAGGAAAGAGCAAGAAGACCATTATTCTATTTGCATAGCCCAATTGCACAACAGACCATGGAGACAGAGAAGAGCCCCAGCAATTGCTGACATTTAAAAAAAATGCTTAATTAGACTACATATGCTAATGGAGATCAAAAATAGTGTATTGGGATGTTTAGATTTTACATAGGTTCTTCTCCTAATTTATTTCAGGAATGGAGTCAATCAGGTAATTCTCATATTCTATATATAAGAGCAATATATTTCAAAAAAGTGATGTAAATATAAATATGTTAAATAGAATTATGATTGCATTTATAATAGGATTCATTGTTCCCTTGAAAAATGTTAAATAGGTCAAAACATTTTTGAGGGACATAATAAATTCCTCCTCACCAGCTATATAGATCATCTCATTTGTGCTACATGATAGAATTTCCTGTCAAAGACACTGCATTTAAGAGCCCTTGGCTTGTTGGGTGTGTTGACACATACTTATAATCCCAGCAGCTCTGAAAACTGAGGTAGGAAGATGGCAACCAGCCTCAGCAACATAGCGAGATTTGACCTCAAAATAAAAAATAAAAAGGGTTGGGGATATAGCTCAGTGGTAAATTGCCCCTGAATTCAATCCCCTGTACAAAACAAAAGTCCTTGGCTCTACCTTCTCACCAATCAATGACAATTCTAGAGAAGTAGCCTAAGATTTTTGTCTAAAAATAGGATATAATAAGCCTAAGATAGTGCCTAGCATATTGTAGGTACTGAATGATTATTATTTGAATGTGTATGTGAATAAATGAAGGCACAGATGTGCTCTGCAGTCAGAAAAATCAAAATTATCATTCTACTCCACTCCTTACATATTGTGTGATCTTAGTAAAGTACTTAAATGCAGAGTCTTAGTTTCCTGATCTGTAATTTGGACATATCAATACCTCCCTCCCAAGAAGAACAATAGAGTGGTTTTGAGGGCCAACTCTTGCAGCTGACCCCTAGAGTTGATTCCCAGCTTTCATACTTACAGCTCTTCCTCTGTCTCTAGGACTCATTAGCTTGTGCAAAAATGACATGGAATATCACTTATAAAGGCTGTAGGGAAGGGCCTGGCAGTTAGTGTTTAGAAATTGTCAGCTCTTATTCCCGCTATTATCATTCCTCAGACTTACTAATAACTATAAGTAAAATGGCAGGGTGTTATTGTGGCTTTTCAATAAATACTATTTGTCATTCTTAGTTCAGGTGGCATTATCTCTTTCCCCCTTTCTTCCCCATCCACTCCTCCTTCTCTTCAAACTTGAAGGAGCACATGGCCAAGGTCAGATGGAACACACAAAATCACTGATTTTCAAATTCCTTTTGCTCAAGTCATGGAACAATAACTCTTCCAACTCCTCCCCCTCCTCCCTTTTCTGATGCCCCCATGTCTTTGTATCTATTTCATATATACACTGCCCTTCTGAGAAATCTCCAGAGTTCCAACTACCATGGTTTGGTAACCTCTAAATCAGTAGTCCCTAAACCTGGCAGAAAATCAAAATCAAATACAGATACCTGACACCTGGGACTACTGCAGACACTTTAATTTGGTAAGTCTGGCTTTCACAGTGATGTCTTTTGTGACAGTGTCCAAAAGTAGAGGCTCAGCTGCCACAGCTCACCAAGGGAACTGCTGCAGCTATTGCTATAAAATGAAGGTACAAAGACTAATTGAGGTGGTGCCAATTTCTGTTAAAAAGAAAGCTTTCAATATTGGTGTCATGGACCTTCATGACTTCTTCTCAGCCCCCAAATTGTTGACATCTCTATAGAAGTCAACATCAATTTCATAACCAACAACATTAACTACTGTTTTTCTTATGACACAGTCCTGATCTTGCTTAAGTGTCCATTGCTCACCCAGTGTGATTCAGGAAAGAGAAGACCCCTCTTCACAAAAATTCTGATGTCTTACACTATCACCATGGTCCATTTTCCTTGCCAGGAACTGGGTTAGGACTGAGGATGCAAAAGCATTATGCAAATGAGAATTCGTTGAGGGATTTTTAGTAAGGATTCCTCTCACTAATACAAGAAATACTGACAGAAGACAATTTCTCTTCATCCACTGGACATGGTCTAAACATGGCACCTACAAAGTGATGGACATCTTCTGTCTGTGAGGAAAGCTAAACAAAGGCAAAGTCACTGCAATAATAATGGCACAGTGAAAGATGGAAAGGATCTGAGCCCTCATGATTGATCTCTCAAATGAGTATGTTGATTGCTGTCCTTGAAATGTCTGTGTGGGATGACTATTCTTCATAGCATTTAAGTCAAGGTTTCTCACAAAGTAAGCATCAACATCACCTTGTTCCATCCCAAAACCATTGAATCTGAAACTCTTAGAAGTTTAACAAGCCCTGGGGAAATGCTGATGCATACTCACATCTGAGAACTAAGCCATATTGTTGGGTTGTTTCTCCTGTTATTTTACCCAAGCATCTGAACTGATTTATAAAATCTTTATGAAACTTTGAAAACCAAAGATTATTCTTTTAGATTATTCCTTTAGTTTTCATGCTTTTATTGATAGAATCCTCTATCTAGGGCTCAGATCTGAGTTAATGAGATTGGTCTAAGGACTGTCTGAGTAGCAGAGTATGAGTGAGACCCTCAGAATTCTCTTCTTTCTCATACAGGCTCATGACCATCAATCTAATTTGTGATAGGTTTTATTCTTTTCCCTCTTTCCCTCTACTCAGATAGGTATTTCCACCTTTATGAAACATTTCAGGCCCTCTCGTATGTAAATTTCTTGTAGAGCCATTCAGGCCTCCCCAATGCCTTAACATGAAAGCACTTGCTACATTTGAGCTATCTTTTAAGTCTTACAATAACCCCTTGAGGCAGATATTATCATCATATTTTTACATGGGGAAAAAAAATCTGAGATTCATGAAAGATAAAGAACTTCAGGGGCTGGGGTTGTGGCTCAGTGGTAGTGCACTTGCCTAGCACATGTGAGGCACTGGGTTCAATTCTCAGCACCACATATAAATAAATAAAATAATGGTCCTTTGACAACTAAAAAAAAAAATTTAAAAAACAACTTTATATATTCTTCCTGCTAGCAAGATATGGAGCCTAGGTTTGAGCTTGCATGTTCTTGATTCCAATAACTATTTTTTCACAGCATGCAAACCCTAATTGGCAATGGCTATATGAAACACATTCTGTCAATTTCTAACAGAAAGTTGTAGATCTATCCAAAGCAACTCAGAGGTGTCCAGAACCAACCTAAAATACAACTGACTAGGCTGTTGTTCAGAAATGTCCCCAAGATTAGTCTTTTAGACTGTACTGCTAAAAATAGCTATTCCTCTTTGAAAGAGCTAGAAATACAGGTAATAGAAAAGATCAACTGGTAGCTAAGAACCTAGATACCTATTCACAGTTTCTAGTAATTCAATTTGATTGATTGATTAATTGAAACGTACATGGAATTCAGACCCAGGTATTTTAACACATAACAACATCCCCAACACATTTTACTTTTTTATTTTGAGACAGGGTCTTGCTAAGTTGCCCAGGCTGGCCTTGAATTTGGGGCCCTCTTGCCTCAGTCTCCCAAGTCACTAGGATTACAGGTATGCAAAACCACAACTGCCTGGATTGAATATTTTATACACTATGATAGATAGATAGATAGATAGATAGATAGATAGATAGATAGATAGATAGATAGATAAATGAAAGCATCTACATCACCTTGTTCCATCCCAAAACCACTGAATCTGAAACTCTTAAAAGTTTAATAAGCCCTGGGGAAATTCTAATGCATGCTCATTACTAATAACTATAAGTAACTGATTGATGTTTGATCCATGATCTGAGGACAAAAGAGCATTGTGTACAATATCCATTTCAACTATGATTGGAACTTATGGAAGGCATCCATTCATTAAATATTGAACTCATCATCTAGGGGAGGGATTCTAAACATTGTCCCATTCTTTGAAAACAATTAAAAGACATTTGAGACTCAGATAAAAGAAGATGCCCCCTGACAGGCACCCCCTCCCTCTCCTTCTCCATGCCTCCTGGCACCATTTTACATTTAAGAGAGAGGTAGGAATGGTGAAAATATTTGCAGTCAGAAGACTTGGGTTGGATTTGCAGCTGTGCCACTTACTAGTGGAGCTTAGTAAAAATCACTTCACCTCTTTGTCTCAGGTTTCTCATCTGTAGAGGGTATAATAACCTCAATAATGTCCTCATAGGTCCTTTACTTAAATGAAATTAAATGAGAAAACATATACACAGATACCTAATCTGTGGTAATACGGGTTGACATTAAATATTAATAATAAAATAGTTTCCGTATAATAAATATTCACTCCTTGCCAGACTCTGGGTTCAAACTTCTATGTATTATTTTTTTGGATTTTCACAACAATCCTATGAGATTCATTTTATGATTTTCCCCATTTCCGAGATGAGGAAGCAAATGAAGCTGTGTGGTTGCTTTTCCATGTTTAAATAAGTAGCATGTGGGAGACCTTGGATTCAATGTCAAAACTGATTACTTCCAAAGACAAATAGCTGTGTATTGTAGTTGTCCCTATTTTACAGGTGAGAAAAACCAAAATTTAAAAGAGGTGACAGAACCCACCAGAGTAGATGAAAACACTGGGATACAAACCCCACTATGAGTTCAAACTTCAGTCACACACTGCTCCACTGCCTCCAGCAGATATTTGTTTAAAGAATCAACACAGCATGAGTGAAGGGTAGAGCCAAAATGTCCCTTTGTGAACATCTGGGTTTTAAGTACTTATATCTATGTGTTCCCATACTCCAATTCTGACCAACTTGGCAACAGTCTTAGCAACACCTAGAAATCCTGTATACAGCAGCTTTGTTGGAATGTTTTGCTCAATTATAAAAGGAACAAAAAGAGTGTGGTGGCATTTATTTAAAGTACAATCAGTCCTCTGTATCCATGGGTCATGCATCTGTGGTTTCAACCAACTGGGGATTGAAAAGATTTAGGGAAAAAAATCGCATCCATATGCAGATTTTTTCTTGTCATTATTCCCTAGATAATATAGTATAACAAGAATTTACATAGCATTTACATTTTATCAGGTATTATAAGTAATTTAGAGATGATTAAAAATATATGAGGATGTACAGATACTACTCTATTTTATAAAGCACTTCAGCAACCATGGATCTGGGTATCCACAGGGGGTCCTGGCACAAATCCCTTATGGATACTGAAGGAGAGACAACTGCATAAGATACAAATGGTTCAGGAAGCAGCAAGCACACCAGCTTTAGGATTCTCTGATTCAACCTAGCTAGAAAAAAAAAAAAAAGATACTGAGTTTTGTCACAGATTGAAGTTTTCCTGTCAAGTTACTTAGGTGTGATATGTCCCAGAGTATGGATGTCAGGAATATCTTGCTTTCCTTTACCCAACAATTGTCTCACACAAAAGCAACTAGCAATTGTTCCCATGTTGTGCATCATGCAAGAATTCCTGACAGGGACTTGTACAAAGACATTAAGTTAACATATTTTAATATTCTATGAAATTATAGTAATTTGATACATATAAAATGTAATGATATTTTATGATATTAATTGATTAAGTAATGTCCAGAACTGAAAGATATTTTTTTCTTTCAACTACACTTTCAATTATCATTGCTCTGAGCATGAGATCACACATAAAACCCTTTCTTCCAAGTCATCTGCCAAGTTCAGGGTCTTCAACAGTGACTGGTTACAAGTTATTCCCACTTATTGTTTTCTTTTTCATATGCTTACTTCTTCATCCTCCTAGGAAGGTCACTCCTCTTTAGCCAGTGGTAAGATCACCTCCTCATGACCACTCCCATAGCACAGGGCAGCACAATAGTCTGGCTAATTCACACCTACATACAGCTTGTACATGAGAAAATGAAAATGAAAACCCTTCCATTAGACTGTTGCTGGTACTGATCAGCTAGGTGTTAGTTGCTGAAGTTTGTTCATATCTGGCTGGTGGGGTCACATGGTCCTGTAGCAAACAGATCAATAGGGAGCACTGGCACATTACCAGAATAGAGCAACAGACCAAGAGATCCAGATCCAAAAAGAGACAAACAGGGAGGAGAAGAGGACAGGAAAACCCAAGGAATCGGGCAGGGTGACAAATTGAAATGAAGCAGAGTGGTTAGTGTCAAAATGGGTGAGGAGCCAGACTCCCAACAAGGGGAGCAAAGCTCAGTAGTTGAAAGCACATGTTCTGGAGCCAGACAGGTCTGAATTCCAAACTCTTTTTTTCTATTTACCAACTCTGAAACTTAGGGCAAGATACCTCATTTAGTTTGAACATTCAAAAAGTAGAGAGCTAGTCTTACTTCCCAGAGTTAGTTTTGAGGAATAAATGAAAATTCAGACACATAGTATATGTGCAAAAATGAGTCCTTTGCACTTCTTTCCTGCCTGTAAAAAACACACCACAGGCAGAGCTAAAGAGGAAGTTCAACTGCAGGTAGGTAAGGGACAGAAGCAGCCAATCATCAGGCCCAGCATAGCCAGAAAGTTGCCCCCTACAGGTTCAGCTCACTCATGAACCCAGAAAACCCAAAACCCAGTCCTCCAGCTTCACAGTAGGATGTGTACAAGAGGTCTTCAGATTAGGGTTTTACTTTAGTAGCTAATATTTACAAACTCTTGCTTCCACTGTACTTGAGGATACTTGAGACACTTCTCTCTTGTGCAGATAAAACATCACACTCAATTTTTTTTTCCTACAGAAATGTGCTTGATAAATAAATTTTAACTGTTCGACTCGAGAAATTTTCCATTCATTCATATGTTCTGGAGACCAAGACTGGGAGTAGTGGGAAGGAAGAGACAATGGGGAAGTTTAAAAATGAATCTTGATTTGATCATTCACTTGGCTCTAGAAAATCATTGCAACAAACCAAATCAAATGCAAAGACAAAAAAGCAAAGACATTTGGAAACATCTTTTGCATTTGCATAAGGATGGAGCACACTTACATTCTTTTAAAACATCCCTTGCAAATTTTCAGATACTTTTATGTAATAGATGATATGTAATCCTTTACAATAACTGTCTCAAATGTAAATTAAGTGCTTAGCATATTTAAAATGTGATTGATTTTCTGCTGTAACATATTTTTTTTTCTGTGGTTCAAAATCATACAGAATGTGTTTATGGTGCATTTCTGCCCTAGTAAATCTGACAAAATGAGATTCTTATTTTGATATCCCACTCCTGAGCCTGACAACTGTGTATTGTAGAAAGGGAAGTCTCAAGAGGCAAAATCATAACTCAGAAGAGAGATGAGTCAGCCAACATATTTAAAAAGGAATTTGAATTTGAGCAGCCTACCAGTTAATGTGGTTAAGATTAGTGACAGGGCATGATTCAATTTACAAATGAAACTTTCTTTTCTTCTTCATTTTTATTCAAATTAAGGTGTCTGCCACTCATGTATTCAAATTAAGACACAAGAAATTAGAGTACTTGTATGTGCCTGTGAGGTCAGTTATTGTATTTAATTCTGGGTAAATCATTTATCTTTTGTCATTAATGAAATTAAAGAATAACTTGTGGCTTTATGATAAATCATTGTATCAGGCCACAGTTCTAAAAACTTACTTTCTTACTTTTTAGTTACAATATTAATGGCACCTTTAATTTGTGTGCCTGTTTAAAATGAACAATGCCAACGAAACAAATAAAATAATCTTGTCAAAACAGTAGAGGTGGCATACTCTTATTGTCCCAAAATGCCTACTGAAATCCAAGATTCTGTTCCCCTGTTTTATTTCTCCACCCTTATAAAAGGTCATTCATTGAAAAGCAGATCAGTCCCTTCTTTGTTGCTGGCTCCTGCTAAAATGGGGTGAAGGGTGAGTTCCCAGTCAAATTTGGGGGTCAGGATTTCCCCTTTACCATTTTTCTCCAGCAATTTAGTCTGGTAGAGTTAAAAGTCACCTGGCTCTTTAGGAAGAAAGATTGTCATAATAAGTTAGAGATATTTACTTTAGGATAAAACTGCATAGATTTTCAAAACAAATCATTTAGGGCCACACAATCCAGTGAAAATGTGGCACTGTTTAAAGCTGAGTAGTGTCTTTCTGCAAGCAACACAGCATTCATGGCTCTTTCATTCTCCTAAGTGTTTTTAGAATAAGGTTTCTTGGGTAAAACATGTGCTCTATACTCTTGCTTAAGCTCTACCTATCAATCAAGAACTGAGCTCAGGGCTTTGCTTACATTACTCCAAGTAACCTTTAAGACAATCCTATTTGGAGGTGTGGTTATGCCTGCTAGCTGCTTATAAAATATCTATTCTTTGTTTCAAAAAGAGAAGTGATTTCATTGGGTGGCATTGCCACCAACTAAACACATTCCCTAGCCTCCCTTTCAGCTATATGTGGTTATACCAAGTTCTGGTCAAATACATTCAATAACCATTATGCCAGACTTCAAGATAGACTCTTAAGAAAGGACAGTCTCAACACAGAGATAGGCCCTCTTTGCCATTGTATGTTTCTTTCTCCCAGCTGTATGGAATTTAGCCTAAATGCCTGGAACTTCAGCAGCATTCTTGGACAATGGCATGATTTGAAGATAAAATCCCAGGTGCTAGTTTCTAGATCAAAAAGACAAAAAGGGACTGAGTCCCTGTTGATCCTGATAATGCCATACTAGTCCTGTACTTTCTACCTCTAAATTTCTTTCATATGAGAGATAAAGCTCCACCTTCTCTTAAGCTACTGTTATTTTAGGATTGTTTTATGAATCTGAATTTCATCCTAAGTAACACAGGAGGACACTATTATCACTCATATTTCAAGATGGGGAAATTGAAGTATAAAGAGGTTCAGTAACTTACCAAGGTCCTACAGTTACCAAGTGTTGAAGCATGGCTTTGAATCTAAGTATATATATACACACAAGCCCATGCCTACTGTCTCAAATGATTATTAACATATATGTTTTGTACCTTTTTGCTTATAAAACTTTATTGGCAAAAAAATCATAGTTTTTTATTGGTAAGTGCTAAACATGTCAGGCACATTTTGTTTTCATGCAAACAACTCATAAAACCTTCAGAGGTACTATAAGAAAATAACCTTCATAATTATGATCATTTTAGAGATGAGAAAAAAATGAGAAGAACCAGAGAGATTAAGTGGCTTTCATAGCCAAGAAAGAGCACAGCCAGTACTCAGTGTCAACTTTGTCCAATATACTGAACTCTCATGGAAATTATATTGCTAAATATTTCTATCACCCATATACCCATATAAGAATAGGAAATATTCATTTCTTAAGGCCCTGGTGTCTATTAGTGAAGAAAAGTTGGCAGTCCTCAAAATGAAGATATATATATATATATTATTTA
>NW_026000272.1:5559791-5594944 GCF_001458135.2 Marmota marmota marmota
GAGAGAGAGAGAGAGAGAGAGAGAGAGAGAGAGAGAGAGAGAGAAAGACAGATTACAAGAAATTGCCTCATGTAATCATGGAGGCTGACAAGTCTAAAGATCTACCTGGTGAGTCAACACTCTAGAGATTCAGGAAAGTCACTGGTGTGAAATCTAGTAGAAAGGCCCACAGGCTCAAGATTCAGAAAGAGCCAGTGTTTCAATTCCTACTCAATGCAAGAATAAAGTGTTTTCTCAGTTTAAAGGCCATCTGGCAGGAAAAATTCTCATTTATGAGGTGGAGAGTCAGCCTTCTTTTTTGTTCAGGCCCAACTGCATTAAGGAGGGCAATCTGCTTTATTTAGTACACAGATTTATTAATGTCATCCAAAAGCAGCATCATAGAAATACTCAGAATAATGTTCGCTCAAATATCTAAGCACCTGGTAGCCTACTCAAATTTACACATGAAATTAACTGTAACAGTTAGTATTGTCCCAGTGCCTTGTGCATGGCTGTAAAGACAATCATCATTACATTTCTAAAAATTGAGATCCAATTTAATATTTGAACACATTTTCCCAGCATTTAAATTTTAAAATATACACATTTTCTTTTCTTATAATCTGCTGGTATTGGAGAATATTTCCCCCATCATTTTATGAAAATTGCTTGTGGTTCCTCAGAATTTATTCTATTCAGATTTTTAAATGCATAGTCACGTTTACGAAGTAGTCTTTTAAATAAATGTAAGGTGTCCTCCAAAACCTCACATGTATATCAGCACAAGAAAGTTGAGAGATGAGATAATTGGATTACAAGACTTTTGACCTAATTAATGCATTAATTCACTTTGAAAGGATCAACTGGGTGCTTAATGTAGGCAGGAAAGGTGTGGCAGGAGGAGGTAGGTCATAGGGGCTTGCCTTTGGGGTTTATATTTTGTCCTGTTGAGCGGAGATCTCTCTGCTTCCTAGAGTCATGTTCCCAGCTGCTTTTCTCTGCCACACTATTCTGCCATGATGTTCTGCCACACCTTTGGTGCAGAACAATGGGGTTCATCATCTATGGCTTGGGACCTCTAAAACTATAAACCACAAATAAATTTTTCCTTGTCTAAAAGTTCTTGTCAATTCTTTGGGTCACAGAAGTTGAAAAAATTGACTAAAACAGTAATAGATTTTGATAATATCAGTTTCTTCAAGAAGTAGAGACAAAATTTCGTCCTGAAATTATTATTTTAATATATTCATATTTGTAAGAGATTTTAAAAATATTTAATATACAACCAAGTATATATTGGTGAAAAAATCAGATTATTCCTTTGTACTGAACTGATTCATTCAGCAAAAGTTTAAGGTCACAAAACTAGTAAACAACATAGCTTACTGACACACAGCACTGCCATCTCCCTCAAACATAATGTTTAGTTTCTCAAGTGCATTACATTAAATGTTTATCTTTAGCATTTTCTTAGTTTAAATATATCTCTTCTCTCCTCCTCTTGCTATTGAAATCTTACTCATCTTTGGAAATACAACACAAAAGCCAGCTCCTCAAAGAAACCTCCCTTAACACCTCAGTAGGAGTGCTTCTCTACTCCCTTGGCTTTTTCTTGACACCATATTTCATGGGCATCTATCAAAGCTCTTATTAAATTTCACATCTGTCTCTCCTGCTGAAATTTACCACGCCTGTCAGTTCATAGCATCTGCAAATTGTTTTTCCTATATTTGGTACTCAGTAACTACTGAGTGAATTCTTCATATCCAAATCTATTTAGGTGGCAGAAAAAAAAAAAAAAACAGCTGTTTAACACTCTAGAAGCACTGGATGAAAACTAAAAGATCTGGGCTGTGTTTCACTCAAACATGGTTTGGAACCTTGTAGAATCCATTTTATTACTTTGGGTTTGCTTTAAAATAAAGGGATTATGTAGGATGATGTCCTTTTATTCTATATATATGATATACTACTTTTCCCTTTTGTCTTTCTTCTGTCCTTCCTTTCTTTTTCTTGAATTTATTGAAAATTCAACATGCACTAGGCAGTCAAGACACAGTTCCATTGAGACCTCATTTTTTTAAAGGAATATGTCCATTTTATGACCCCACTCTTTCAAGGTATATTTTTCCTTGAATAATTAAGGTAGGCCATAGTGGGGAGTCAGGAATCTACTTTTCTCAAGCACAGGTAGCATCAGTGAGCTCTTCTAGAATCTGTAAAGTGTTTCAAGACATCATCCATTTCATATTACTGTTTCCTCACAGTGCAGGATTGAACAAAAGAAAAAATACAGAAAAATATTGATCATGTTTTCTTATTGTGGCTTGGACATAATTCTTTAGGCATCACTTATATTGACAGACTCACCTCTAATTTTTGTACTTCCAAAAGTTATTATACTGGATATGTTCTACCTCTATTTTCAAGTTACTTAGGATCATAATACCAAGAACCATTAAGAAAAAGCACTAATGATGGTTTTAGCCCGTGACCCGTGCTGGCTTCATGAAAGGTTTGAATCGTGAGAAATCGCTAGGGAGTTTGAATTAAAGAGACAAGACTCTAATTATCTTTAAAACCAGCTCCAGGACTGCTCCTTCTAGCTCCAGCCTCTAGCCACCTAATGCGGTAGCGAGATTTACTGAAGAGGCTATCGAGAGAGAGCGAACATGCCAGGGATTGGACTTTTATTGGGGAACAAAAAATTCTGGGGAAAATCCCATCCAATGAAGATTAAGAGGGGCAGCATCTCAAGGTCATGGGCGACAATTGGGTCTTCAGGGCAGTGACCAGACATGCCTCTGCATGGACAAGCCCTTGGACCTGGAGAAGGGTGGGGAAAGCTGTGACACAGCTGTGCCTAAGCGTCTCCACCCAGCCAGGGAGGTAACTCAAATCACATGTGAGGATGGCCTCCCACAGATGGTATTTTAATATTAAATCATCTTGTTACTAAAACACATATTTGAATTCAGTATACTTTTTAACCTATCATATTTGCAAGTATTCTAAGAACAATAATACCTAATTTGGTGAGGCATGGCAAAACTAGCACTCATGCATGCTGCTAATGACACTATAAATTGGCATTATCTGTCTTGAGGGAAGCTTTGTAAGATATATTAAAGCCTTAAAACTTTCCAAATTATTTTCCTAGTAATTTCACTTCTAGGAATTTATCTTAAGGAAACAATCATAAATTTCTAAAAATATGTATACATGATGATAGTAATCAAAACACTGTTTATTTTAGCAAAATAACAAAGAAGTGAAATACCATGTAATAGTAAATTATTAATATATGGCCCATCTATTTAATGGTATATATATATATATATATATATATATATATATATATATATATCTGAGTATAGGGCAGAGCATGTTGCAATAAATTAACCCAGAATCCCAGGGGCTTACTAAAACAAACATTTGTTTCTCACTTGAGCTCCCTGTCCAACAGGGAATGACAAGAGTCCCAGATATATATGGCCATTCAGACCCAAAGGTACATGGAAATCCACTGTAGAATCTCCACATTCATGCATTAGAAATGGAATAAAATTTAAATTGATGAGGAACACGAGGGCTCTTCCATATATTGGCTAAGAAATGACTTTTGTTCTTTATGCCTATGTGCATAGGCAATAATTACACTAGAAGCTCTTGCCAACTGTAAAGGCAGTAGGAAAAGCAGGGAGACAAATGCTTGGAATGCTTAAAAAGCCTGAGGTCTCTATCATCACAGTTTAAAAATATATATTTTGTGGAGTTATAACATAATGAAAGTCTGGATATATAAGTGGAAAAGCAAACTGAAGTGCTATATGGAGTATAATTTCAGATTTATAAAAAATATTCCTTTTTTTACACAATGAATTTTGAAAATATTCTTCAATTGGATAGTTAAATTTTATTCAAACTATTTACAAATAATTATAATTTGACTTTGGGTATTCACTTCAAACTTTATTTGTGCCCACCTTATGCCAGACCCCATGCTAGGCACTGAGGACACAGAATTAGACAAAACAGTCCTAACCTCAAGAACTTCATAGACAATAATGAGAGAAAAACAGATAAACTAAGTTGCAAGGCTACATGGGCACTGTGACGTAGAGATGCATGATGTGGAGGGCATGTTGATGGAGTGCTATGGGAGAACAGAGGAAAGAAGACAAAGAAAAAGTGGGGTAAGAGTACTAACATTGAAGAGAGATTTGTTCTTAACTTTAAAGGAGGTTCAAGAACTTGCATCATAAAAGGGTCCCAAGAAGTCCTGGCCTTGGGGGGGCTGGGATTGTGGCTTGGCGGTAGAGTGCTTGCCTAGCATGTACAGGGCCCTGGGTTCGATCCTCAGCACCACATAAAAATAAATAAACAAAATAAAGGTATTGTGTCCAACTATAACTAAAAAGATAAATATTTTTTTTAAAAGTCTTGGCCTTGGTTTTGAAACCCTACACTCCTCTCCCTTATTGTCCCTACCTCCAGTCTAGTAAGGTATTAGAAGACCCACCTCACAAGGAACTGGAGACTAGAGTAGTTCTTTGTCATAAATATTGGACCCAAGATGCCTAGGTTAGAGTCACAGGTAAAAATGTTCTTAACATTATGTGGTCTTACCAGAAATCCCACATTATATGCCTAATCTCTAGTGGTAAATGTTCTCTAAGTTTTAAGCATAGCAATATAAGGCCTGGGCTCTTAAATAGTCCTAATCCCCTTTCCTTGGTCCCTATGCAACAAAGCACTTAATTGGTTGATGCTCCACAATGTCCCACCTGTCACCCATCAAATTAAGTGTGACAATGTAACACACCTGACTACAAGTAACTCCTTTGCCAAGGTAGCTGCTCTCTTCTTACTTCCTCCAGAACATACATGTCTCAGATATCAATATTAGATCCAACTGTATTCACACAGATTCACTGTGTCCTCTTTTGAAAAAATGAGTTGGATCACTGGCTGCCTTTGGGAGCAGGTAGATAATGTCAATTCATTTGGAAGAACCCACAGTGTAAAGTTTCAGCAAATACCTAGCCAAAGCCATTTTGGTAATGCCACTGTTCTGAACTATAGTAGGCCAAAGGTAAGTGTGACTTTTGACCAGAATTCCATTAATGTTCCTCATGTTTGCCAAGAATATTTATAGACGTTTCAATGTAATGACTTATCAAACTGGCACAATAATGGTTTTTGACCACAGATCGTGTTCATAAGAAATGCGAATCATTTGCATCTATAAAATTTGATTATCTTTAGATTGCTCATTTTGGAGAAAAACATTGTGTGCTTAGCACAATGAGGGATTACTCTCTAACTCCTTACTATTTCTAATGGTTAATGATGCAAACTAACAATGTCTCAGCATGCCATTCATCATTTCAAGATAGATAGCATAACTGGAAAAATGTTGCCAATTTAATAAAACATATATAAAAATTAGTCCAGACATCTTTTGTGAAAATTAAAAAAAAGAAAAGAAATGCAGTTAGAGTAATAGGAACTGATTATACAACTTTTGTTGTGTTGATGGAGTACACAAAATAAGAAAAAATAGCCCTACTACTATAACCATAGAGCTTGAGAAGCTAGTATTTCAAAAACAGTTACTGCATAACAGTACACAGAGTCTGCTTACATTGTACAAATGGTAGTGCAGTAAAGTTTCAAGACTAAAAAGTTTACATAAAATTGTGTGTATGTGTGTGTTTGTGTGTGTGACAGTTATACAATAGACTTAGAGTAATAAATATTCTTGGGATATAATTCAATATAATAACAGAATATTGAGTTTCAATTTCTAAAAGACAATTAGCTTATGGAAATTTTATGGATTAAAAGCAAAATTAATGTTTTATGCACTTTAGATTTAAATTTTTAAAAGGACATTATTTTAGTCTAAAGAATATGCTTTAGGATACTTTAATTTTTTTTTCTTTTCATTTCCAAATTGTACTCTAAAGGAAAGGTCTGCAAACCAGAGCCCATTGGCCAAATCTAGCCAACTACTGGCTTTTGACAATAAAGTTTTAGTGGAATACAGCCAGGCCCATTCATTTATGTATTATCTACAGATTTTTTTTTCTCCTTTCACGTTGCTATGACAAAGTTTAGTGATTGTGACAGAGTCTGTGTGGTCAATAATACCTGAAATATATCCTATTTACCCTTTGCATAAAATATTTACCAGTTGGGCTGGGTATTCTGGTGCACACCTATAATCCCAGCAACTCAGGAGGTTGAGGCAGGAGGATCACAAGTTCAAAGGTAGCCTAAGCAACTGAGTGAGACACTCTCTCAAATGAAAAATAAAAAAGGGCTAAGGATGTGGCTCAGTGGTTAAGTGTCTCCGAGTTCAATCCCTGGTACCAAATTGATTATATATATATATATATATATATATATATATATATATATCTCAATTGGTCATCCTCTAGAGCTTATTTTTTCTATACAGTTGCCATTGGCCATGGTGGCTATTTAAATTTAAAGTTAACTACAAGTAAAACTCATTTCTTTATTAAAATCAGCCATATTTCAAGTGCTCAATAGCTACTTTTGACTAGTAGCTGTTGTATTCATCAGTGCAGATTATAGGACATTTCCTTCATTTCAGAAAGTTCAATTGAGGACTGGGGATGTGGCTCAAGTGGTAACGCGCTCACCTGGCATGTGTGGGGCACTGGGTTCGATCCTCAGCACCACATAAAAATAAAATAAAGATGTTGTGTCCACCAAAAACTGAAAAATAAATTTTAAAAATTTTCTCTCTCTCCCTCTCTCTCTTTTTAAAAAAAGAAAGTTCAATTGAACAGCATTTCAACTGGTTCTTAGTCAAAGTGTGACCTATGTGCCAGAAACAGCACTGTCATTACTGGGGGGCTTGTTAGTAATGTAGAATGTGGGCCTCCTATCAAACCAGAATCTATAGATTAAGATACTGAGATAAGGCGCTGGGGTTGTGGCTCAGCAGTAGAGTGCTCCCCTAGCATGTGGAGGCCCTGGGTTTGATCCTCAGCACCACATAAAAATAAATAAATAAAGTATCGTATCCATCAACAACTAAAAAATACATATTAAAAAAAGATACTGAGATAATTCCTATGCATATTAATGTTAGAAAAGCCTGCTCTAGATGTATGAGAAAGAGAGTAAATAGATGTGGAATGAATGATTTTGTAATGAGGGAAAAGTGTCATCACTTAGGGGGAATAAAAACCAGAAAAGTTCTCCAGAACTGAGACTCCATTAGATGACAAAATATTCTTCCTTAAGCATCTCCTGGAAAATTACTTTAAATTTTGTATTGTTGTTTTTGATTCTTATTATTATCACTATTAAGATTCCTGCTGACATCATGACTTAAATAAAGCTATGCAAAGAGAGAGCCTGGAAGCCTTGAGCCTCAGGAAGCAGAGGCACTCTAGGCTTCACTGTGCTGATGAACTGTCTGTGTATATGTGGGTGGAAGGCTGACTGGTATGCTATTTCTTGTTGGTGGAGTGACTTCAAACTCAGGTTGAATTCCCTTCTGGTCCTCCAACCACATGGAGACAAATCTGTGGACAGGTAATGGAAATGCCTCCTGGTTTGTGGGTTTACTTCCACTTGTTTGGTTTTTAGTTTGCTTGTTTGTTTTACTTTGGATTTTAAACACTGGAAGACTAAGAAGGCAATGAGAAAAGTCTTCATATGACTCCATTCTAAAAAGGGAGCTTGTCCATACTACCTTCTTCCAGAATCTAAGACTACTGTGTAAGTGTTAAGAGGAAGCAGTTGTTGTTAGTCAATATAAAGAGGGCCTGCCTATCATAGCCCAAGGCCAGAGGAACTGCCAACACTGCAAGCATACTAATGGAGGGCTCCTTTGGAGCAGAGATTTTTCAACCAAGTAGACTAGCCAGCATCATTTGGGATGGGAAAGAAGATAGACAAAAGGGCAGTTTGTGTAATCCAAGAAGAAATTATAAAGTGATCTTCATCTAGGTATTTAAAATAAAATCAAAACCAAGGACAGTACATTTTTTTTAAAATTAAACAGTATGAATTCAAATTCGTTTAAGATAGACTGTACATGGCTTTATATGGTTGTCCTCATGACCTTGGTGAATTTGCTCTGGTATAACATCTGGTATTAAAATATCAGAATGAGTCACATGTGAAACACAGATGAAAAGTGTACTAATGTTAAATCAACCTCACAAGAATAATGTATGAAGCCCAAATGCTAATTTATAATTGCAAAAGGAAAATATATCACAGAAGTCAAATAGTTGGCACAACTAGCTCATTTTCTCCCTATAGGTATTTCTATATAGCAATTCACAGTAAAATCCGAAGGCCAATTTATTAGTGCACAAGTAGACTTAGAACTACCTCTGGACCCATATCATTATAAGGATAGCATATTCTTTCTCTTTTTTTAAATACTTATTTTTTAGTTTTAGGTGGACACAATATCTCTATTTTACATTTATGTAGTGCTGAGGATAGAACCCAGTGCCTCATGCATGCTAGGTGAGTGCTGTACCTCTTAAGCCACAACCCCAGCCCCTATTCTTTCTCTTTTAAGGTAAACATGCATTTTGATCCAAACCATAGCCATATGATCACTTAGTGATATTTTATGGACTTAGATTAAGATAATCTTTTGTATTATTTTTGCATTAAGGATTAATTGCCCAAGAAATAGAAGTACTTGCTTCTCTTGTTTATTCATTTATTTTCTCAATTATTCATTATATGTGTGTCTATAGTATGCCTACCAGGTTCTGGACTCTTTCTAATACTCTAATAGGCATTAGACACAGCAATGAACAAAATATGCAAAAAATACTCCACCTGTTCTCCTGGTGCTTACCTTCTAAATATAAAATAACAAAGGGAACAATGTGGGCAGGGAAAGGACAGAGATTGGAGGGTGGGGAGTGAAATTTTAAAGGATGAGCAGAGAAGGACTCAAAGGCATTTTTTCCCTAATTTTTATTTGTTCTTTTTAGTTATACATGACAGGAATCCATGTGTGTATGATATGTCAAAATGCATTCTATTGCCATGTATAACTACAGAGGCATGTTTTCCCCCAAATCTTCTTTAGCTAACCATACCCTTTCCCCTCCTTTTGAAAGATGCATTCTTTAGAAGCATTCTGTAATGTGAGACAAATCCTGAAGCCTCTGTCAAGGTGAGACAACGATCCTCAACCCTGACACGGAGAGGGAGAATCACTCATGGTGTGTGTGTGTGTGTGTGTGGCGGGGGGAGACTTCTAATAAAACAACTGGCTCCCTTTGGCCCAATTAAATAAGAATCTCTGGTAGAGGGCCTGGGGCTTCAGGTTTTTAAAATCTCTCCAGACGATTCAAATGTGCAATAAGGACTGAGAATCACCTCATCATTTTAAGGTGACTTTGTTTTAATTTAATATCTGTTGAGCTTAAAGTTTAATTCTGCAAAGGCAACCTTATTTTTTATTTTGAGGGCAGAATATCTTGGTCCTTCAAATTCTTTTGTGTGAAAATCAAGTGTATTCTCTTTAAAGTGCTACATACAGACAAAAAGAGTTTTAATGGGTATGATTCAATATCTCTTATTAATTTCTAAAACAGGATAGGAAATAAATAGACAACTCTAATTGAAAATAGATTTGAATAATGTAAAAATAAAAACTCTTTCCAAAACCAAGATTCCCCCTTCCTGGTAGACTTCTTTTTACCAATAACAAAGCTCACATATTTGTTCAGCAGACTCCTCAGTATTAAAGGTTACACCTCTTTCCCCCTTGGAGAATAGAAGATTGAGTTAGTAATCTAGCTGCAGTCACATTTAGCTATTGATTTGTTTCAGCTCCAAGACAGGTGTGCTGAAAATTACAGCACTTGGTTGCTGGGTACTGAGGTGATTTCCACATCTCTCCTATCAGGGAGGCTGTTTACAGGAAATTCAAAATTGTAATGTGCACCACTCATGGCTAATTGGGTAATTAATACAGATTAGGCCAGATCTGTATAATAGAAGTGCAATACAAGTGGACAGTGCAGCCCAGAACTTCTTTAGAAAGGAGATTTTGCTATCATAGATAGAAAAACAATGGGAAATGAACTTGTAACACCACCTGGTCAACCTGAAAACTGCCAACAATAGTGTGTGATAGGAGACCCCAAATGTGATTCACCACAAAGCTAACACCTGTCAAGATTTGTTCATGAGAAAGCTGAAATTTGGTACCTGTCTCACTTTCTCTTGAGATATACATGTATTCCATAGTAAAAGAAAGCCTAACCTTTAGAGGTACAAGAGAAAGTCATGACCTACAGGAATTTTACTGAGAATATTAATCCCCTCCACAGGCAGGCACAATAGCAGCAGAAGAAAGAATGCAAACTTCATGTACAACCACTGCACTGTGAGGCTTTTCTTGCCTATGGCTTATTTCTTTTCATTCATCTGTTCCTTTACTCGAAAGGAATTTTTGCTGTAAAATGTAGAGAGGAAAAAAATAACTGGTTTAGCACCAGGATACATGTCATAAAATCTTCCTCTGTGTTCTAGCAAAATAGATGCTCTTCTGTCAAAATGGGAAAATGACTGCTGCAACAATTCCCCACACTATTCTTGAGTCATTTGAATGAAAGGAGAAAAGACGGTAGAGGAGTCATGTTTTAAGGACCTACAATATGCCTATGTTCACATAGTCTGTGATCTATATTCACATAGTCTGTAATGGGTTGAATGGTGTGCCAAAGTTATGTATACCCAGAACCTCAGAACATAACCTTATGTGAAAATAGGGTCTTTGCAGGTGTGATTAGTTAAAGATCTCAAGACCATATATTACTGGATTTAGGGTGATCAGCAATGACTAGTGTCCTTAAAAGAAGAGGGGTGGACACAGAGTCATGAAGAGAGAATGGCCATTTGAAGATGGAGGTAGAAATTGAAGTAATATGGCCATTGCCAAGGAACGTTTGAGGCCATCAGTACCTGAAGAGTCAAGGGATGTTTCTCCCCTTGAGCCTACAGAAGGGGCATGGTCTTGTAGCAATTGATGTCAGACTTCTAACCCCCAGATATGTGACAGGATCTATTTCTGTTGTTTTAATCTATTGGCTATGTGGCAATTTGTTAGGCAGCACTAGGAAGTACTATCACATCCAATCCAAAACAAATGTATGAGGAAAGCATACTTATCCTCACTTTATAGGTGAGGAAACCGAAGCCACTCAGGAGTGGGAACAGAATTTTAAATTCATATGTATATGATGCCAAGGCTTACTCCCTTTCCAATAATCCTGCTGCTTGTCTAATCAAAGAAAACCCTCATCAATTGTCTTCTTTGCTTGAGCTTTATAAGCTTTAATATACATATGAATCACCAGGGGTTCTTATTAAAATGCAGCCACCTAGTCCTGGGTCTGGAAGGCAGCTGAGATTCTGCAATTCTGACATGTTCCCAGGTGAGTTGAGGCTGCTGGTACATGGACTGCACTTTAGATAGGAAGGATCGAAAGCAATGGTCAAAAAAGTGTCTCTGCAAAGGGCTACTATTAAGTAGTCTCATCTTTGCAGGTGAGCCGGTCTCTGTATGTATGTCATTATAGCATGAAAGTCACCATAGACAATATAAAAGTAGGAACAACTGAGTTTTAATAAAATTTTATAGACATTGAATTTTTTTAAGGTGGACACAACATCTTTATTTTATTTTTACGTGGTGCTGAGAATTGAACTCAGTGCCTCACGCTGCTAGGCGAGGGCACTACAACTTGAGCCACATCCCCAGCCCCTAGACATTGAATTTTGTATCATTCTTGTGTGCCCAGAAATATTATTATTCTTTTTAAACTCAAAAAATATAAAAACCCATAATAAGGTGTCAGGCTGGAATTGGCCTAAGTGTCAATGTATGCTCACCTCCCTAGTTTCAGTTAAGACCTGGCTATTTGTTGTATTATTTGCAAGAGATGATGTTCTTTTGAAAAGCAGTATATTGAGAAACAATCAGGTAAAACAGAGAAAGCACTGACTAAGAATTCGAAGATCTAGGCCTCAAGTCCTACCCTTGCTCCTTATTGGCAAATGACTTCACTGAAATGCCTCCTTTTTGAATTTTTTTCACTGGAGTTGATCATGAAAACTTTCCTCCTTACCTTCCTGGGTTGTTTCCAGGTTAAATTATGATATTCCTTAGTTCTCCTTTATTCCTGTTCCTCCTGTTCCCTTGTTTCTTTGGCATATTAGTTTATCCCCTCCAGGCAAACTAGTTGAGATGAGACTATTAAGTAGATGTGTGTTAACATCATTTTTAGAAAATGGTGTGAGCTATGAAGACCTCTCTATCACAAAACTAAAAACCCTGGGAGAAACACACACATGCTACTAAAACACCCCATTGCCAAATAGGCATTGAGGTGGTTCAGGGAATGGTGGTTATGAGGGCTAAGAGGCAGAGTATACAAAGGAAATAAAGAATTTAAGGAAAAGAAGCCAGAAACAGGACTGAGGCTGAAGATTTAATCCATTTTTCCATCAACACTTGTACTCACATAATTGTGGAGATGATTCTTTGTATATCATTATGTATAAAATGTAGATACTTGAATCCAATACCCCTATCCCAAAGTCATCTTTTGAAGCCAAAAGGGGCTTAACTTGAAATAACACTTGCTTCGTATGAAGTTAATCTACATTAAAATCCTCCTTCACTGGTGAACCACTAAAATGACCTGAAAGACATTTGACCCACATTTATTAAGTGCTCAAAAGTTAACCTCTTATTCAGAAATCTACCTTGAACTTTGCTAGTTGAAAGTAAACAAGACACTGCAGCAGGATCAAAGCAAAACATCTTCTCCCCAAGTTTCTACAACAGGTACAATGAAAAATTTTATTTCAATGTTGAGTAGCCATTCTCGTCACATGCTTTCTATTTAATTGAGCAAGCATTTGTGGATCATTTATCATATATCAAGCACTGAACAAGACACCATCCCTACAACTGAGTTCAAAAAGAGAAGGACAAGGACCATATAGGAGCTTACATTCTAGACTGGAAGACAATCCTGTCAATAAATAGCTGCAATTTAGCAGGGAACATGATCAAGCAAGGGTGGGAAAGAAGTGATGAATTCTAGATGGGAACAGAGAGCAGGGATGATGGCATGCCACCTACACAAAGAATGCCCAAGTAGGGTTTTGAATACTATTGTTACTAATAATAACTGATATATACATATATACATATATATATATGTGTACATATATTACTTATTATGTGCTGGAATCAGTCTATATTAATCCATTTAATCCTTACAAAAATCCATTTTCAACTTTCCCTGGGATTATGAGAAAGTAGTCAGCTTCTACCGGTGGCCTAGACTGAAAATGCATAAATAAGTTAAAGAAGTATGGATTGGCCATATCAATATATGCACGCTGAGCCCTCAAAACTAGCCTGAAGAGAATGGCAGAGGAAAATGGAGAATGAGAATTAAGTGGTGTGCTAAACGAAGCAAAAACAAAGAGAGAATGAACAAGTAAGAGAAAAAGAGACTGCCTGTTTAAATGGGTTTTTCTCCCAAGTGTGCATGGTCTTGGTCCAAGCATCCCATAGGTACAACTCATAGTTGGTCTCAAAGAGAATCTTCCTGACTTAGGTTAGGTCTATTTACAACCACAGCCCTCATAGACATAAATCATTGGACCAGGATTGGTCCTGTGACTCCACTTAACCCACCATAGACAAGCAAACTCCAACTTCAGAGATTGTAAGGCAGGGAAAGGTAGTTTGAAAAGTGAGCACAAAATGAAGTAGATTCCTAGAAAGAACTGAAGTAAAAGTACTTAACTGAAGCCAAGGGGAGGAGACCAAAAGCCAGGGCTTTCCAGACCCTGCTTTTGGTCTCCTCTCCTTGGACTCCACAAGATATCTCAGTATATTACCAATAAAATCCCTGGGTTTTAGCTTGTGGCATATGTGGAAGTTTCAGTTATTTGCAACCAAAACTAGCTTTCTTAAGGCCAAAAGAAGAATCTTGGCCATGATTTTTTTGGGAAGGGTGGCTTTTTAGTATATCAGTATGTCTCCAGGTGAATCTTGTTTCATTCATTGTAGTACATTCTGACTTTCCAAAATTGAGTAGGAAATAAATTATTTTCGCAGAATATTAGCAAATTACAGAATAAAAATTTAGGTGCTTTAGGTATCAATTTAACATTTCTCTATCTGTTCTACATTCCCCATGTTTAGATACTCTATTATATGTCTGCTAGATTTAATGTTTAGGACTTTAATAATTAACAGAGATTGAGGCAAGTAATATGCAGTCATATATTAAAGACTCCTTTCTGTGTAAAACTGAACTAAAAAGGACAGATTGGACTAAGAAAAGGATCCTTTTCCCCATGTTGTTTGCTCATAAAAATCAGGACCCAGCTGCCAATTGGTGAAAGCTTCCCAAAATACTAGAGGGATTTTCATATGTGCTTGCTTTCTGTAGAAGTCTCTCATCATGTCCTAGTCATAATATGGGCAATAGAGACTGAAAAGTGTTTTGATATTGGATCTGAAAGTCACTTTTAAGCATGTGAAAGTATATTCAGGCCTACTAGATGCTGAGGTACTTTATTCATCTTTATTCTACCTACCTTGTAGGACAATTTTAAGGATCACATGACCTTAAAAACGAAAGTGACTTGTATTCACAACACTTTGTAAATGTGAGGAATGAGGGGGAAAAAAAGGAAAGAATTGATACTTGTCAATTGTTTCTCATCTCACTTATCCTGTGGAACAATCCCACAGCTTAGTAGGATTATTTTATCCCTCATTTGAATAGATGAGGAAATACTGGCTCATGAAGGTTCTTAAATTATATTAACATTAAAATGTAAAGCAACTTTTCTAAACTAAAACTTTATTTTCTGTCTCCACAAATTAATTTATTCTCATATTTCTTTTTAAAAAATATTTATTTTTTTAGTTGTACACAGTACTTTATTTTCTTTATTTTTATGTGGTGCTGAGGATAGAACTCAGGGCCTTGCACGTGCTAGGTGAGCGCTCCACCACTGAGCCACAGCCCCAGTCCCTTATTCTCATATTTCAAAAGTAGCTACAAGAACCCTTGAGTACAATGATTTGATGTATTGTGAATACTTCCCATGATGAAATCAACTAATGAGGACCCATGGTACTTCCCTGCATCAAGCATCCCCTTCCCTGCTACTTTAGTTGTGACGGATGATTCCATATAACCCACCTGGATGATAACACTGCTCGCTTTGCTGGGAGACTAAATGATAGTCTTAAAAAAGAGAATGAAGGAAGTAATGTCACATGTCAATATTTGTGCCAGTAGATAGCCCTGTATCCACCAACCTTCCTATTATAGCTAGTTCTACTCAACTGTGTGAGATCAAAAGGTGCCCAGGCAGAGGTAGTGAATGGGGAATGAAATCCAGTCATAAATCTGCTCTCCTAGCCTGATGCTGTGGCGTGGAGTTACTTCCTCCCAAAGGCAACATTTCTCTGCTTCTTCTTCCCAATGGCATTCACCAAGTACTGTGCCCCTAGTGGCCCATAAGCCTATAAGTGGTAGCTTTTTACTGATTCATAAAAGGCACCCTGTCGACTAGTGGCTCCACTCTTCTTTAAAAAGCATACCTTAATGCCAGGAAAAAAGCAATTATTGCACAGGGGAAAAAAAAAAAACAGCTATATATTTCATTGCTTCGGGGTGTCCCCCCAAAATATGGTGGTCTTAGAGACACATGTTTTTCAACTTTATAACATAATTGACTTACATTTGCAACCAAAAAAATCACAGGAAACCTAAAAACAAAGACAATTAATCCTTTTATTCTGGCCACCCCATATAGAGCTTGTCAACATGGACCAGGATCAGAGGGGACAAGTGCTCTGAGATGATCTCATGGTCCTCTCTGTGTATGACTCTAAGAGAAAACTCTATCCTAACCATATGACACATCATGGAATTATGGACTTGGATTATGAGTGTTAGTTTTCTTGGGGAAAGGAAGAAATAAACCTTGAGGAAGTACAGGCAACACCCTGGAAGTACGAACACCAAGAGCTCGTAGCATGGTGTTGATCTTTCATGATTAGCTCTAATCTAAATTGATAATACCTTTAATTGACATTTGCTAATGATGGACCATAAAAAATTCATAGAGCTGGTTCTCACCCACATTCTAATATATTCTGTGTGAGAGATAATGTATAACCAGGATGCAAGGGATTGTACACAACTGCAGGAGAACTGTGAGATAGTGGTACTTTGGTGCAGAATGATTTAACATAACAGGCCTAAGACTGCTATACATAGAAAGGCCTACTGAGAATGCATTATTGGCTAGAATATGGGATCTTGAACAGAGTGGCTCACTATGCCTAGACTGTTTGTGTAAACACTGTGATTTATGACAAACATCTGTTTTCTTCTGAAAGTCTGGAATTCTGATATATGCTAAACAGAGGGTGCCTACAAGACTCACTCCAAAAGAAACCTTGAATACTAAGTCACTATGAGCTTCCTTAGTAGATAACACTTCACATATGTTGTCACTATTCTATGCTGGAGGGACTAAATGCATCCTGTGTGGCTCTACTGGGATAGTATTCTTTTGTGTTTGAGGAGGTTACTGGGGATTGAATCCAGGAATACTTTACCACTGAGCGACATCCCTAGCACTATTTATTTACATACTGGGGATTAAATGGAGATGCACTTTATCACTGAGTCACATTCCCAGTTCTTTTTATTTATTTACTTTTTATTTTGACACAGGATCACACTAACTTGCTTAGGGGTTTGCTAAATTGCTAAAGCTTAGTTCAAACTTGCAATCCTCCTGCCTCAGCCTCCCAAGTCTCTGGGATTACAGATGTGTACCACTGTTCCTGGCATGCCAAAGCACTCTTTAAATCTTGAATTTCCTTCAGACTTTGCCCCCATGTGATTTTTCCCATTGTTGTTTTTACTTTGTATCTCTTCACTATAATAAATCACTGATATTAGACTCCATGCTGAGCCCTGTGAATCCTCCCAACAAACCCATGTCCTAGGGAAGACTTGGGACCTTTGACACATGTGAACACCAAGTAGCTTGGGAACAACAGAAGGGAAAAATGAAAAGGTGATATCTGCTAGTCTAAACAACCAGCTGCTCAAAGACAAATACCTACTGAATATATGTTAATTTCTATCTTGTTTTTTCCTCAAAGGTTTTGAGACAGATTACAAAAAGAATATGCATACTAATGCAATATGAACTCATTATATAAAAATATACATATGGGAACTGGGAAGACTGGAAAGAATAGAGCAGCACATTAATAGTTGTTTTCTCCAAATGAGGTGACAGAATTGTAATGTTTAATTTTTTTCTTCTCATGCCAAACTATATTTTCCACACTTTCTACAACTGAGCTCATATTGATTTTATAATGATACTAAAAAGAGATTATATAAAATTGCATGCTAGAACATAATTAACATTAGAATAATCACGAAAAATACACAAAAGTGAAGGAACTCATTACTAAGAGAAAACCATGGTTGTTGGAACAATTCCCTATATACCAATCTAGACTAATGACCCCTCCATCTTCTGTCAAGCACTGGTAGGTCAAATCCATCTTGTTTTTCAAATTTCTGACTTCCTCATCTGTGACCATAGATTTAAAGGACTCATGTTGTTATATCAGGACCATACAAATAGTCTCCCTCTCTTAAAATGAATGGTGCCATTTAAACAAAACTGAATTATGGTAATGAAATCTATCATAGTCACAAATACCTGAGATTATACAGAAAGTACACTCCAGGGTACATGAAATCTCAGGGAACATGTTAGAATTCTGCCTGCCACACATATAATGTGTCATATCTGGAAGAAATGGAATTTAGATACTTTACCTATAAAATATAGTCAGTCTCCCATACCTGTGCCCTTTCAGTTCTAATATTCATCTTTATAAGAAATTTGCTGAAATCAAGGTACAAAGAAGGGAGGAATTGCTGGAGATAGTGGGAGGAAAGGTACTCTGGGTGGTGGGGACGGTGATTGACCTAGGAGGCAGCCACAGGTTGAGGAATGAACACTTAATTGAGTGACTTGAACCAGAATTCTTTTTTTTTTTTTTGAGAGAGAGAGAGAGAGAATTTTTTAATATTTATTTTTTAGTTTTCAGCGGACACAACATCTCTGTTTGTATGTGGTGCTGAGGATCGAACCTGGGCCGCACGCATGCCAGGCGAGCGCGCTACCGCTTGAGCCACATCCCCAGCCCGAACCAGAATTCTTAGATGCACCTCTGCCTCCACCTAGTCCTATAGACGACACTTTTCCAAGTCCTTAATCCCTCTACTATTCTTGCTTTGCTTTTCCTTCCCTTCATTTCTTTTTAAATTTTAGTATAAGGAGTACTATGACTGATTCTAAGCAATGCTCAATGTCTCAGCTTCTCTTTTTTGAATGCTGAATAAACACTAATGTTCACTGTGCCTTGATTTTCAAAGTGTGGTTCAGGGATCAGCAGCATTTGCATCAACAAGGAACTTACGAAAAATGCTCTATATTTGATATTTGATCCCCAGAATGAGAGGAAGGGAGATAAAGAGATATAAGAATAGAAGGAAAATAAATAAAAAGATACTTTCTGACCCTGCCCTAAACTTACTAAATACAAGTCTGCTTTTTAACTGGATTGCTGATTGAGTTACCTACACATTAAAGATTAGAAGTGATGCTCTCTAATCCTGTAGCCAAGACTCACTATCATCCTGAAGGTCTAGGACCTGATCCCCATTGTCTGCCATATCATCCCTCACCTCTACCTCTTCAAGTATTTTCTTTCAAAATTGAAAGAACTGTTAATAATAAACTGAGGTTGCCTACAAGATCAGCTCACTTCCAGAAGCTATAGTCAAGCTGATCACAAAATTTACATGCGAATGTAGAAGATATAGACTAGCCCAAGTAGAAGAATAAAATGGAATCTCATCCTTCCCAAAGTGTAAGATGGAAACTTATCACAAAGCTATAGTAATTAAGAAAATTTAGTACTTGTATGACAACAGACATAGAAACCAATAAATAAAAATAAAATAAATAAATACATAGATCTGTATGTAATTAATTTGACAAAGGTGTCAAGACCATTCAATGGGAAATAAATTTTTTAAAATTTTTAATTGTCAATGGACCTCTTTATTTATTTATTTATTTATTTATATGTGGTGCTGAGGATTGAACCCAGTGCCTCACACATGCTAGGCAAGGGCTCTACCACTGAGCCCCAGCCCCAACCTCATAAATTATTTTTTTCAAGAAATGGCATTGAGGGCTGGGGATGTGGCTCAAGCGGTAGCGCGCTCTCCTGGCATGCGTGCAGCCCGGGTTCCATCCTCAGCACCACATACAAAAAAAAAACAAAACAAAGATGTTGTGTCCACTGAAAACTAAAAAATAAATATTAAAAATTCTCTCTCTCTCTCTCTCTCCCTCCCTCTCTCACTCTATCTTTAAAAAAAAAAAGAAATGGCATTGAGGGCTGGAGTGGTGGTTCAGTGGTAGAGCGTGTGTCTAGCATGTGTGAGGCACTGGGTTTGATCCTCAGCACCACATAAAAATAAGTAAATAAAATAAAGGTCTATCAACAACTAAGAAAAATTTTTAAAAAATTTAAAAAAATCATTAGTCTTGGCACTGAAACAATTGAATACCTACATGCAATATAGAGAATGAACTGATACCCACACATCACACCATAATCAAAAACTAATTCAAAATGGATCAAAGATCTAAAACTATACAAATTCTTAGAATAAACATAAGAGTAAATCTGTAAGACCCTGGATTTGGCAATTATTTTATAAATATGATACCAAAGTCACAAGCAACAAAATTAAAATAAATTCATTTGTATTTTTTAGGGGGTGGGTACTGGGCATTGAACTCAGGAGCACTCAACCACTGAGCCACATCCCTGGATTTTATTTAGAGATTGAGTCTCACTGAGTTGCTTAGGACCTCACTGTTAACGAGGCTGGCTTTGAATTAACGATCCTCCTGCCTCAACCTCCCAAGCTGCTGGAATTACAGGTGTGTGCCACCACGCCCAGCTGATTCATTAGTCTTGATCTAAATTTAAAACAAAAATTTTGCTCCTTAGAGGTACTATTCAGACACTGAAAAACCAACCCACAAAATGGGAAAAAATACTAAAAACTTTATGTATCTCATAAGGATTTAACATACAGAACATGAAATGATTTATTTAAAAACAAAAATGATAAACAACCAAATTGAAACATGGGCCAAGGACTTGAATAGATATGGGTTATGGTTTAGATTAGGTGTACTCCAAAAGCTCATGTGTGAGACAATGCAAGAAAGTTGAGAGGAAAAATGATTGGGTTATGAGAGCCTTGACTTAATGAGTGCATTTGTCACCTGATAAAGATTAATTAGGTATTGTAGCCAAGTAGTGTGTGGCTGAAGGTCTGTCATAGGAGGTGTGCCTTTGGGGTATATATTTATTCCTTGTTGAGAAGAGCCCTCTCTGCTTCCTGGTGCCATGTTCCCCGCGACTTTCCTCTACCACATCCCTGCACTATGATGTTATGCCTCATCTTGAGCCCCAAAGAATGGAGTCAGCCATCTATGGACTGAGACCTCTGAAACCATGAACCGCAAGTAAACTGTTCCTCTTTAAATTTGCTCTTGTCATGTCTACCACCATTAATTTATTAAAGAGACACAAATAAAAAACACAATGAGATACCACTCCATACTCATTAAGATGGTGATGATGAAATAGGAAAGATGAAAAATCACTAGTGTTTGCTAGGATATAAAAAATGGGGGGCTGGAGTTTTGGCTCAGTGGTAGAGTGCTCACCTAGCATGCATGAGACTCTGGGCTCGATCCTCAACACCACATAAAAATAAAGGTATTGTGTCCAAATACAACTAAAAAAATAAATATTTTTAAAAATGGAACACTTTTGAACTTCTAGAGGAATTTAAAATGCTGTAGCCCCTATAGAAAAGAGTTTGACTGTTTCTGAAATTGTTAAGCAAAGAATCCCCATCTCACCCATCAATTCGACTTCTAGGTATTTACTCAAAATAGTTGGTAATATATTTTCACTCAAAAACACTTTCACAAATGTTCACAGTAGCATTATTCATGGTAGCAAAAAATAGAAGCACCATAACTGTCCATCAATTGCTGGATGGATGGGTGGATATACAAAAAGCAATATGTTTTATAATGGTATATTATTATAGCTATACAAAGGAGTAATCTAATATATATTGGGAAATGGATGACTGTTGAAACAATGCTAAATCAAAGAAGCCAGACACAGAAGAACAGATACTACATGATTTCATTTATCTGAAATATCCAGAATAGGCAATTCCATTTGACAGAAAGATGACTAATGGTTGACAGGTGCTATAGTTTGGATGTTGTATGTCTACAAATGCCCATGTGTATTTGTCCTCAAGGTGATGCTATTAGGAAGTTGTAGAACTTTTAGCATGTGGGGCATTATAGGAGATCCCTATAGGAGATCATTGCAGGTGTGACCCCCAGAAGCAATTGCAGGGACCCACCCAATCTGTCTTTCTCTGCTCTGGTTCAAGATGTGAGCATTTTGCTCCTACTTGGCCTTCCACCATGATGTGCCACCCTGAATTGGGCCATTGTAGCCACCATGTCTTTGAACTTTCAACACTATGCTAAATAATCATAACTCTTTTTTATAACTTTATTTTATTTATTTTTATGTGGTACTGAGGATCAAACCCAGTGCCTCACATGTTCTAGGCAAGTGCTCTACCACTGAGCCACATCCCCAGTCCAAACCTTATTTTTGTGTAAGTTAGTTGCCTCAGGTATTTTATTGTGTTAATGTGAAGTTAATATATCATGTGATGGATAAAGGGGAAATTCAAATTTGGATAGATTTAATATATATATGAGGTTTTTGTAGGGGCTGTGGTTATACAACATAGTGAATATACTGAAAACTACTTAATTGTACCCATTAAAATGGTCAATATAATGCTATGTGAATTATACTTCATTAATGAAAGATAAAAAGGAAAGAAGCTATCTGGATTCTGGCCTTCATACCATAGGCCATCAGAGGACAATCTGGAATCTCCTCTTGCTACCCACTGAGTAGGTAAGCAGAATGAAGGAACTATTTAATTAGTGTTAAGACAAATGAAATTAAATCACAACATGAGGAGATGAAATGCCTCCCTATTAAGAGGGAATATATCAACTGTAAAACAAAATCCTTTTCTTCTCTAGGGATAGGAGGAAATTCTGTTTGTCTCAATTAATTTGTCAGCTGGTTCCATCCTAAGGAAAAATTTAATCATTTGAGTTGTTTGGTCTCCAAGTTAGTTGATGGAAAATTTTCTCTCTCCACACTGAATGAACTGTTTTCAAACTTCTGTTGAAAATTATTTCACTTCCATTTTAAAAACAAACAAACAAAACTAAAAGCTTTTGGGGTCAATAACACATACTCTGAGACTCTCTCATCAGATGTTCTGCCAAAGAAGCTGTGATGTTAGAAGAATTTTCTTTTTCTTTCTCACAATTATGGGAAGTCTCAGTTTTTCTGAAAGTATTTTGTAATGTCTCAGATTAGAATTCTTCTCTCTCCTTTCATCTCCAGCCCTTTCAATAACTAATCTCTGTTTCTATTCGTGAAACACCCAAATTCATTTTTGACTAGATAACTTGCTCATCTTCGTGTCTCAGCTTAGCATCACCTCCTACAAGCAGCTGCCCAGAACACCTTGAATAGGTTAGAATCCTGGGAGGGGTTGTTATGGTTAGCATGCTCGTCTCCTCCAAGTCTTTTGTTGAAATTTAATTGCCATTGTAATGGTATTAAGAGATATGGCCTTTGAAAAAGTAATCATGTCATGAGGGGAGGTAATGAGCCATGAGATTATGTGCTTATGCATGGGATCAATGCTATTCTAAAAGGGTCAGTTCATCCCCAGTTTTGCTCATTCCCTTTGCCCTTCCACCATGTGATGCCTTCCACCACACAATGACATGATGTGGTTTAGTCATCTGTTTCTCCACTTTAATGAAAGAACATGACAAGAACAACTTGAGAGGAGGAACATTTTATTTGGAGCTCTCAGTTTCAGTGGTCTCATTTCACAGATAGCCAAATCTGTTGCTCTAGGCCAGAGGTCAGGCAGAACACTAGGGCAGAAGGGGGTGGAGCAGGAAAGCAGCTCAGGATATAGCAATCAGGAAGCAGAGAGAGATCTTCACCCACCGTGGACAAAATGTAAACCACAAAGACATGGTGCCAATGAGCCACCTACCTCCTCCAGCCACACCACACGTATCTACAGTTACCACCCAATTAATCTCATTAGTAGATTAATGTATTGATTAGGTCAAGGCTCTCACAATCCAATCATTTTACCTCTAAAGTTTCTTGCATTGTCCTGAGCTTGAGCTTGTGGGGGACTCCTCATATGTAAACCATAACTGTAAGAAAACTCTCAGCAGATGCCAGCATCCTACTATTGGATTTCCCATCTTTCAAATCCGTCATAATATAAATTTCTGTTCTTCATAATTTAGTAAGACTCAAGAATTTTATTACGGTGGCACAAAACACACTAAAACAAGGGTATCTGATATTTTAGCCTCCCCCAAACAAACTAAGGACTCTGTGTTAGTTTCATATTTTGCATAAGAAATTACCACATACTTAGCACCTTAAAACAATACGTTTATCGCTTCACAGTTTAATATGTCAGTCATGGAGGGGGTGGAGGTGCTGGTACAGCTAAACTGGACCCTCTACTCAAGGTTTCATGAGTATTTAATCATGTGTGTTACTTGGGGGTTCTTGTCCAAGCTCATTTAACATGTTGGCATAGTTTACTTCCTGACTATTGTAGAGGTGTTCAAATCAGCTCCTAGCATTCTATTGGTAGTTCCTAACATTGTTATTTATTTCTTCAAACCCAACAAAAGAACATCTCAACTTCTTTGACACTTTGGGAAAGACCTAAGTCACATTTTAATGGGCTCACCTGATTAGGTCAGACCCACCCTGTAGTGTATCACTTTTGATCAACACATGGTCAACTGATTGAAGACTTTAAATCTGAAAAATCCTATTACCTTTACCATATGACATAGCATAATTATAAGAGGAATTTTACAATCTATTTTCAGATCCTGCGAATACACAAGAGAAGGGGATTTTTCAGGTACGTAAACCAGAGGTCAGGGACATTGGTGCTGTTTTAGAATTCTGAGTATTTCAGACTCCTTGATTTTACTTTGAGAACTGTAATTCTCCCTCTCAACCCATTAAGGGGTGCTGACCTCAATCTCCACCCTTGCCTAAGAGATTTTTATACAAAAGTCAATAATGACTTTCTCTATCAAATATAAGACATATTATGGCTGGATACACAATAAAGAGGCCTGTAGATCACTTGGTAGAGGAAAGATGCACTCATCTTTGTGTCAGACAAGCTTAGGTAAGAATTCCTTTCCCTACCACTTATTCTTTCTGTGATCTCAGGCAAGTCATTTAATCTCTTTTATATGTGCATGTGTTGTGCAACTAAATATTAAATAATGGTTCTTAGATTTGCAATAAAATTAAAGTTAAAATATTATTAATTGAGGACTTTTTGTTTTAAGATCCATGTAAGGAGACTGAAAGTTGCCATCAAAATTACTAAAAAAAATTGAAAAGGAAAAAAAAAAAAAAACTGCTGGGCGTAGTGGCGCACGCCTGTTATTCTAGCAGCTCTGGAGGCTGAGGCAGAAGTATCAAGAGTTCAAAGCCAGCCTCAGCAATAGCCAGGCACTAAGCTGCTCAGTGAGACCCTGTCTCTAAATAAAATACAAAATAGGGCTGGGGATGTGGCTCAGTGGTTAAGTGCCCCTGAATTCAATCCCTAGTACCTTGTACCTCCCCCCACACACACACACACAAAAATACAAGACTAGAAATGAAGTCATAGGACAAACCTCTGCTTTAAAAATTGGAAAAATGAGCAGAAAAGGAATCACAACATAACAGAGCAGAAACTTCGATGGATACCAGTAATAGGATAGGAAAACTTCAATTGTAATCAACAAATATCTGTAGGCTCAGTGTACACAAGAGTTAAAATTTTTGGAGTACCCAGTCTTGGGGGTGGGGGCAAGTTTTTGTGAGTTAGATCTCTGGGAGCTTGGCCATATTTTAAAATTAAATATCAGAGAAACATCCCCTATGCTTCCAGCAGGGGAAGGGAAAAGCAGACCATTTCAAAATATGCCCTGAGTACTATGTTCTTCTTCACAAAGTCTTCCCTCAGGAAAAACAAGTTAATCAGAGCATAACTGACCTGAGAGAAGTGAAATTCTCAACTCTAACACACTCTAGGATTCCACATGGAAGAAGGAAAATAATCAACTCCAGTCCATCGTAGCCATCCTAACCCACCCGAGGGAGGAGAAAAACACGGAGAAGAAAAAGTTAATTTCATTGTCCAGAGGCACAAACTTGATAAAAGATTTAGGACTAATCACTGGATTATAGAATAGTTATTCTCCCTCCACATTTCACTATATTACTAAAGAATATTGACATTACATCATGTCACACTATCAAGAAATCATGGGACCTTTAGTAATCACTATTCCACATTCAGATCAAAAGGCTGGGGGACAGGGAGGATAGGGGGATGTTGTATAAAAAGCACCCAACAGAGGGAGACAAAAGCAGTAGATTATAGTTTTCTATACCACAGTATGTTTACTATAGTTCAAACTTTTGTATATTTTATAAATAACTAGATGAGAGGAACTCAAAATCTCTAAACACCAAGTAATACTAAAGAGATGGAAATGGTAGTTACCTTGATTTGATCATTGCACATTTTGTACACATACTGATTTATCACACAGTATCCTATAAATATGCACAATTAAAATAATCATTAGCTAGTAGTGGTGGCATATACCTATAATCTTAGCTATTCAGAAAACAGACAGGAGGATCACAATTTGGAGTCCAGCCTCTTCAATTTCGACCAACTGTCTCAAAATATGATAAAAAAGGCTGGGGATGCAGTCCAAGGGTAGAGCACTTATGTATCACATGTGAGGACCTAGATTCAATACTCAGAACCATAAAATAATAGCACCAACAATATAAATAATAAAAAAGAAACTATAATGTATGCCAAAAGGCCAAAAAGGTACAGCAAATGACAGAAGTAGACATAGCAGGTATATTGAAATTATCAACAGCGAATTTGAAACCCTAAGAACTATAATGGATAAAGATAATGTAGAAAGTATGAAAGAGTATATAGGCAATATAAGCACAGATAGGAAAGTAGTAAGAAATAATAAAAAATAAATGCTAGAGATAAAAAAAATCACTATAAAATAAATGGAGAATGCCTCTCCTGGGATTTTTGATAGACTCGATTCAACTGAGTTAAGAATATCTGAGATGATAAATCAAAGGAAACCTCCACAAATGCTACATAAAGGAAATACAAACTGAAGAAACTCAATTTTGTTTTCATATGTTTATATCTTAGGTATACATATGCTTCCCTATATGTAAAATAAATGAAAGCACTGATACAAGGAGAAGGAGGGAGGAATTAGGATTATAGATGTTCCTTGATTTATAATGGGGTTACATACTGACAGAGTTGAAAATGTCAACATTGAATATGCATTTAACACATCTATCAAACTTAGTAAAACAGAAAGCTTTAGTGCAGAGTTATTAATTGTTCAACCTTAACACTGTGCAGCTGACTGGGAGCTGTGTCTTTTTGCTGCTATGCAGCATCATGAGAGAGTATCATATTACATATTATTAACCTGGGAAAAGATCAAAAGTCAAAATCTGAAATATGTTTTATACTTAATTCAGATAATTATACTTAACTTCAGACCATCATAAATTTGAAAATCCTAAATGGAACCATCACAAGTCTGTCTTTTGTCATGGTATTTGAAAATGCATGTTGCATACTGCAGGCCAATCAACACACAAAAATATATATAACTGAGATCTGGGCACAATGGTGCACACCTGTAATGCCAGTGACTTGGAGGCTGAGGCGGAAGGATCATGAATTCAAAGCTAGCCTCAGCAACTCAGTGAGGCCCTGAGCAGCTCAGCAAAACTCTGTCTCTAATGTATATATATATATATATATATATGACTGGGCATGTGGCTCAGTAAGTAAGCACCCTGGGTATTCCTGGTACCAAAAAAAAATAAAATAAAAGCAAAGAAATAGACCCTCAGAAACTTAGGGAGACCCTGTCTCATAATAAAAAAAAATTAAGAAGACTGGAAATGTAGCTCAGTGGTAAAAATGTCTCTGGGGCCAAGCCCCTGTACGAAACAAAAGCAAAAACAAAACAACAATAACAATGACAAAAGAAATATAACTAAGATGCTAAGAAAGGAGAAGAAATAGAATCACATGAAACAGTTAAAATCACAATAGGCAGAAAAAAAGAGTATGAAGACAAAAATAGTAACAAATAACAAGGAAAACAAATAGAAAACAGTAATAAATATGATATACATTGATCCAACTATATCAATAGTAATTTTGAACATCCGTGGTCTAATCTGCCAATTAAAAGACAGACATTTTCAAAGCAGATCAAAATACAAAAAACAACTATTTGTTTTCAACAAGGAATCCACTGTAAATAGAACAACACCTATATGTTAAAAATGGAGGGATGGAGGAAAACATACCATGCTAGTACTAATCAAAGAAAGAAGGGATCATTATATCAATTTTAGACAGAGCAGAATTCAAAGCAAGGAAAGTTGACAGGGATTAAAGAGGGGCATTACATAATAATAATTGGTTCAATTTTCCAGGAAGACATATTAATCCTTAATGTGCATGTGCCTAACAACACATCATCAAAATACATGAGGCAAAACTTGATAGGATACATGAAGCAAAATGTTCAAGGGGAAATAAATAAATCTGCTATTACATTTCGACATTTTCAAAGTCTCACTCTCAGAAATGCACAGATGAATCACATAGAAAATCAGTAAGGACATAGTAGAAATCAACAGTACCATCAATCAAATGGATATAATTGATGTTTATAGATTACTTCATCTAAACATAGTAGAATACACTCAAGTTCATATTAAATAGTCACCAACATGGACCACATTCTAGAACATAATAATACTTTACACAATTTTAAAAGTAGAAATTATATAAGGTGTGCTCTCAAACAACAAGGAAATTAAACTAGAAATAAATAACAAAGATACTTGGAAAATCCCCAAATATACAGAAACTAAACAGCACGTTTAAAATAGTTCACAGGTTAAAAAAGAAATCTCAAAATAAACTTAAAAATATTTTGAGATAAAAGGAAATGAAAACACAACTCAAAAAATTGTGGGATATAGTGATAGCAGTACTCAGAAGGAAATTTATAATATTTAATCCAAATACTACAAGATAAAAAGGATCTAAGACCAATAACTGATGCTTCCACTTTAGGCTATTATAATAAGAGCAAATTAAATTCAGTGTAGATAGAAGAAAAGAACTAATAACAATTATATGAGAAATCAATGAAATTGGAAATGGAAATCAACAGAGAAATGGAAGAGAGGATATCATTATAAATACCATGGACATTAAAGGTTAATAAAGGAATGACACAAAAAACTATGCCTGTAAATATAACAATCAGGATAAAATAGACCAACACTTTCAAAGATACAATCTGCCAAATCTCAAACAAGAAGAAACAGACAGTCTGAGTAGGCTTATGTATATTTATGAATCAATAATTAATAACCATCTAGGGCTGGGGATGTAGCACCGTGGTTGAATTCTTGCGTAGCATGGGTGAGGCCCTGGGTTTGAGTCCCAGCACTGAAGAAAGGGGGGAAAAGTGTCAATAATTAATAACCACTAAAAAGAAAGCATCATGTCCAGATGGGCTTGCTGGTAAATTCTAACAATCATTTACAGAACAACTTACACTGTTTATCTGCAAACTCTGAAAGAGGACAGAAACAGAGGAAATAATTTCTAACTCATTCCAGGAAACAAATACCACCTTAATACCTAACCTAGACTACATTACAAGAAAACCATAGACCAATACTTCTCATGAATATAGATTCAAAAATCCTCAACAAAGTTTTAGAAAATTGACACAAACCATGACCAAGTAGGATTTATCCAGGTATACAAGGCTGGTTCAACATTAGAAAGTCAATGGCATCCATCACATTAACATGCTAAAGAAGAAAAAAATAACAAGATCCTATCAATGGGTATAGAAAAAGTATTTGACAAAATCCAAACCTACCCATGATAAAAACTCTCAGTAGACTATGAATAGAGGGGATCATCTTCAACTTGATAAAGAACATCTATGTAAAAAATAAAGCTAACATCATAACTAACAGTAAAAATCTAGAAGCTTCTTCCTAAATCAGTAATAAGGTATGGATGTCTTCTGCTACTATGTCTTTCTAACACCATACTGGAAATCTTAGGAAATGTAATAAACAAGAAACGGACATCCCAGGAATCTGCAAGACCTGTGAGATCAAAGTTGTAAAATTGTAACCTCCTTGCAAACACTTTCATTTGAGAAGAGAGACCTTGGACACCCTGCTCACATAGGGTCATCTAGGTAGTTTCTTCCTTGGGATTCAATTCCCCATGTTTGGTCATCAAGATACTGAGAGGATACTTTATCCATTATTAAAATCAGATATGGCTCATACAAATAGCAGACCTTGGTGTCATCCATGTAATACTGATTTTGCAGGTTTGCACAATGCGCAAGTTATGGGTCATGGAAATTTCCATCAAACTCTCAAAGGAAATATTTGGAAAACAGCTAATTTGTGACCAGATAGGAGTCCTACTCAGCAGCCCCTAACAGGGCCAGGCATAGCAAAAAGATGACAGTGAAGCTGCAGTGGAGATCCCAGGATTTAGAGATACCAGGAACATGTTGCATTTGCCAAGGGAAAGAAGGTTGCAAGTTGAATGAGCTTAAGGGAGAATATATGTGGACTGCATCTAGCAAAGTTGTAAGGGCAGGGTTTTCCAAGACCTTGGGAACTTGCATTCTGCCATTATGTTTCCCAGAAGCTAGACATAGAGCTCTAGGATTAAATACTTGCACTTCTGGGTTTTGCTCTTGCTTTGTTTCAGAGGTGCCTTGCTCTTTTCCCATTCCTCCTTTTTGGAATGGGAGTGTTTTACCTTGTGTCATTGCATGTTGAAAGTATCTGATTTACTTTCTGGTTTTTACAGGGGCTCACAGTTGAGTTTGCCTTCCCTCTCACTTTAGACTCAGACTTTTGAGAAATGCTGGAACAATTAAGAGTGAGGGAACTCTTGCAGATGGACTAAATGCATTATGCATTATGAGGTGAATGTAAGCTTTTGGGGAGCAGGGTCAGAATGATTTGGTTTAGATAAGTGATCCCAGATCCCATGTGCTGAAGGCTTGGTCTTGGCCTATTGTCCTGAGTTGGTGGAAACTTTAGGAGGTGGGGACTACTTGAAAGTTTCTTGTTCTATGGGACTATGCCATTGAATGGGATGTTTAGACTCTGGCCCCTATTCTCTCTCTCATTTGCTTCCTGGATGCCATGAGGTGAGCACCTTCCTCTGCTATATGCTCCTGTCATGACAACTGTCTTTCCACAGGCCCAAAGTAATGGAGACAATTGATCATGGACTGAAATCTTCAAAACTATAAGCCAAAATAAACCTTTCAGTTTCAAGTTGATTATCTTGGGTATTTTGTTATAGTAATACAAAGTAAACTTACGCACATATGCAAAAAAAAGTGACTCTAGTTACAGATCACATACCCTCCACAAAGATCAACTCAAAGTGAATCATAGATGTAAATTTAAAGTACAAACTATAAAACTCCTAGAGGATAACATCAAATCTAGATGACTTTGGGATTGGTATGATTTTTTAAATACACTACTAAAGCCATGATCAATGAAAGATTTATTAACCTGGAAAAAAAAGGGAAGCCTCTTTGATAAATGGTGCTGGGAGAACTGGGTATCCCTACTGCAAAAGAAAGAAACTATAGCCTGATGTCTTACCATATTAACAAATCAACTGAAAATGTATCAAATTCTTAAATGTAATACACAGAACTTTAAAAGTAGTAAAAGAAAAAAAATAGGAAAAATGCTTCATGAGATCAATATGGGCAAGGTTAATTGGATATGACCCAAAGTATATGCAACAAAAGCAAAAATTGACACAAAGGGATTCATCAAATTAATAGGCTTCTGTGCAACAACAGAAACAATTAAGAGTGAAGAGACAACCTACGGAATGAGTAAAATCATTTTTAAACTCTTTATCCAAAAATAGATTGATTTTCAGATATAAGGAGCTCAAATGAGTCAACAGCAAAAAATCTGATTAAAAAATGGGTCAATGACCTGAATTGACATTTCTGAAAAAAAATGATATGCAAAGGGTCAACAAGTGTATGAAAAAAAATGCTTGGTAGCACTAATCATCAGGGAAATGCAAGTCAAAACTGTGGGCTGGTGTTGTGGCTCAGTGGTATCTGTTGCTTGCCTAGCACGATAGGTTCGATCCTTAGCACCACATAAAAACAAGGGAATGTATTTTGTCATATTAAAACTAAAAAATAAGTATTTTTTAAAAATCAAAGCTGCAATGAGATATCACCTCACACTTATTAGATTAGCTTTTATTTTTTTTAAAGGCAAAGTGCTGACAAAGATGTGGAGAAAGGGTAACTCTTATACATATTGGTGGGGATGTAAATTAATATATAGCCATTATGGAAAACAATATGGAAATTCCCCCCAAAATCTAGAAATAGAACATGATATGATCCAATGATCTTGACACTGGTTATATATCCAAAGGAAATAAAATCAGTAAGTTGAAAAGAGATCTGCACTTACGTGTTTACTGTAGATTTCTTTGCTGTACCCAAGATGTACGATCAACCAGAGTGTTCATTAGTGGATGAATAAAGAAAGAAAATATGGCATATATAAAGGATAGAATGCTTTTTGGCTATTAAAAAGAATAAAATTTGGTCATTTGTAGCAAAACTGATGGAACTATATGGAATTATATTAAGTGAAACAAGTCAGACATAGAAAGATAAATAATATATATTCTTACATAAATGTGGAAACTAAAATTGATCACAAAGAAATAGAGAACTGAATGATGGTTACTAGAGCCTGGGAAGGGTGTGAGGAATGGAGGGATGCAGAAACAATGGTTAATGGGTACAGGAGTATAGTTGGGTCAGAGGAATTACTTCTAATGTTCTATAGCATACTAGGATAACTATGGTTACAATAAATTGAATACTTCAAAATGAGTAAAAGAGGATTTTTAATGTCCCAATACAAAGAAGTAACATGTCTGCAAAGACAGATACAACAGTTACTCTGAACTGATCATTACACATTGTACATGTTTTGAAATAACACATTATACACCGTAAGTATGTAAAATTACTGTCAATTAAAAAAGATATTTAAAAAGTTACAACAGCAAAAGACATTATTGAATTAATTGACAAAATTTGAATATGAACAGTAGATAAAGTATTGCAATATTATTCAATTTACTTACATTGATAACTTGCTGTGGTTATATAAATGAATATCCCTATTTTTAGCCAAAATTCACTGGAATATTAGGACAAAAATTCTTGCAACTTACTTTTTTTTTTTGTAGCAGAGATTGAACCCATGGGTGCTTAACCACTAAGTCACATTCCCAAAACTTTTTTAAAATTTTTATTTTGAGACAGGGTCTTGCCAAATTGCTTAAGGCCTTGGTAAGTTACTGAGGCTGGCCTCAAACTTGTGATCGTCATGCTGCAGCCTCTTGAGTCACCAGGATTACAGGCATGTGTCACCATAGTCAACTACAACGTTCTCAAATTTTAGGGAATAATGTTTGTATGCTTCAATGTTTATACAGAAAGTGAGAGAGGGGGAAATGTGAGAAGTAGGGGCAAAGGGAGGGAGAGGGAAAGTTCAAGAATTAAAAAAATCAACAAATAAATGTTTACAATGTTAAACTATATTAACACTATGCACACGAAGTAAATCATCTGGTTAGTACTTTTTTTCCATCTTATCTGTAAATTTTAAGTAAGTCCAGATAAAATTTAAAAGCACTAAGTTTTCATTTAAGAGTTTAAACATGTAGAAAAACAAATTATAGTAATAAAATTTTAAATATTAAAATGCCACATGTTTATTATTGTAATTTCTTATTAAAACATTACATAAACTAAGTCCTGGACCACATTACAGTTTTTATATGACTTTGTTAGAAATAAGTTTGATATGTGAAGCCTTATTTTCTCTGGACTCCCCAGACATCTAACTCCCTAGACAATACAAGATGGTGTGTTCTTTACTGAAAGTGTTAGGTGCTGCTTGAGTTTAGCTCCTTGGATCAAATTCTCCCTGACTCTCCATTTTATCAACATTAGATGTCAATGATCAGTACTCTGTTATAGAAATCTGTTTCCAACAAACACACACACACACACACACACACACACACCAGAGAAACCAGAAACATCTTTAAACCTTATAGACAACAATAGCAGCAGAAGCAGCAGGAAAGGACACTCTGAATTAGTCACTCAAGTTCTTTCAGTTAGGGTCACATAGATAAGTGGTAGAGCAGGTTTAATCATATTATGTTATTCCCCTGTTTAACATCTTAAACTGTCTCATAGATAAAGCAAAAATCTTTGATGTGACCCATAATCACAACATGATCTAGCCCTTGCGCATATCTCCAACTTTCCCCCTCATTCACCAACCACTATAGTTATATTGGTCCATTTTAAAACATACTTATGTTTATTTCCTCCTCAGAACCTGTGCTCTGGTGGCTCCCTTGGCCTGGGACATTCATTCCCTTAAAGTTCATACACATTACTGACCCCTTTATTCAGGCCTTAGCTTACATGTCATCTGCTAAATAATAACCTTTCAATTCACCTGATAAAAATAAGCTCTAGCTAGGCTAGGGTGCATGCATATAATCCCAGCAGCTTGGGAGGCAGAGACAGGAGGTTAAAAGTCCAAAGCCAGCCTGGTAACTAAGCAAGACCCTGTCTCAAAATAAAGCATGAAAAAGGGTTAAGGATGTGCCTCAATGATTAAGCGCCCAAGTTCAATCTCTTGTACCCCCCCAAAAAAAGGTGGTGGGGTCTAAACCCCCAGTCTCTCATTATGGTCATCCTGTTTCCATTTTTAATAAATATTTTTAACTATAGGTGGATACAATATTTTATTTTCATGTGGTGCTGAGTATCAAATCCAGTGCCTCGTACATGCTAGGTGAGCGTGTTACCTCTGAGGCAAAACTCCAGCCCCTGTTTACATTTTTAATATAATTTATTTTTCTACAAGTATTCATTTATAAGTTCTCTATTAGAAGATCAGCACCATATGATCAGGGACTTTATTGACTCTTGTTAAATTAGTTGCTGTTTCCATACTAGGAATTGAATCCAGGGGCACTTTACCACTGAGCTACTTCCTGAGTCCTTTTTTATTTTGAGAAAGGTCTTCTTAAATTGTTAAGGCTTACCTCAAACTTGAAAGCCTGTTTTAGCCTCCCAAGTCCCTGATATTAATGGAAAGTGCCACTGTGCTGGTTTGTCATGCTAACCTAAGTGACGCTTTGGTATATATGAGAATTTCAACCAAAATTTGTTAAATGGGTTAGCCCCATTTTCAGATTAGAAAAGAAGCCTGGAAAATAAAACCATCCTTTAGCCACTAAACATTTGTGAAGCGAAGAAAATCTCTTCAAAACTTATAGTAATAACCATTTCTGTAACACTATCTGCCAGGCACAGTTCAACCTTAAAGACAACTAAGTGGTAGCAGATTATGGCACAGGAGGGGTGTCCACAAATCAGGATTGTTGTTTCATTGGGGAGTTTGCAATTCAATGCATCCCGGAAGGTGTGTTTTTCCCCCACCACGTGGTTCTGCCAGCCTTTTGGGGGTGGGT
>NW_026000272.1:5597293-5603907 GCF_001458135.2 Marmota marmota marmota
TACCAGGTATCAAATCTAGGGGCTTTAATCACTGAGCCACATTCCCATCTTTTTTTTTCATTAGGTTTTTTTTAAATTATTTTTTCTAGTTGTTGATAGACCTTTATTTTATTTATTCATATGCAGTGCAGAGAATCGAACCAGTGCTTCACACATGCCAGGCAAGTGCGCTACCGCTGAGCCACAGTCCCAGAACCCCCCCATCCCCTTTTTAATTATTTATTTTTTAAAAAAATTGAGCCTGAGTCTTGCTGTGTTTCTTAAGGCCTCACTAAGTTGTTGAGGCTGGCTTTGAACTTGTGATCCTCCTGCTTCAGCCTTCCAAATTGCTGGGTTTACAAGTGTGTGCCACCACACCTAGTGAGATCTATTTAAGTGATTTCAGGCTAAGGATGGATTCTTACTTTCTTAAACCTTTTTTTTAGAGAGAGAATTTTAATATTTTTTATTTTTTAGTTTTCGGCGGACACAGCATCTTTGTTTGTATGTGATGCTGAGGATCGAACCCGGGCCGCATGCATGCCAGGAGAGCACACTACTGCTTGAGCCACATCCCTAGCCCAAGGATTCTTACTTTCTCCCAATAGTTTTAGGTCAATCTCTTTTTCGTCTTTTTCTTGTTTTTTGTTTTTTTTTTAATATTTATTTCTAGTTGTAGTTGGACACAACACCTTTATCTTATTTATTTAATTCTATGTGGTGCCAATGATCAAACCCAGTGCCTCATGCATGCTAGGCAAGGCCTCTACCTGTGAGCTGCACCCTCAGCCCCTAGGCTTATTTTTTTTTTCTTTTCTTTTTTGTGGTTTTAGAGGAGAGATTGGGAGATGAATACATAGGTGGCTTTGGTTGACTTCAGCTATCTAAGATGTCCTGAAAGAAGGATACACTCTGAAAAGAAGGCTTCTTTTATGATATGGGAGAAGAGAAACAAAGGAAAATTTGTATTTTTTTCAGAGACTGCCACTAAAGTGCTTCTGAGGTCAGGAAAACTTTAATTTTATCAGTCTATCACAGTGGTCAGGAAAACTTTAATTTTATCAGTCTACCACAGTTCATGTTACTATATGTGAGAAATCTTGAGAAACCTTCAGCAGAACTCTGGCTTCGTCGAGTCCTAAAATTCTGGTTACTTGGTTACATTATGTAGCCTCAGTCTTTGGGTGCTGTTGGAAACTTTACTTTGGGATGACAGTAGGGGTAATTCATGCTGCTGAGTTATATTAAATTAATGTAATTGTAAAAGTTGAAATTAGGGGTTACTTTTTAAATTTCTGGTAATATCAAATGACAAAGAATTCATGAGTTGTCATTTGATAAAGCACACTTTAATCATTTTAGTTATCCTGGGCATATTATAGAAGAAAATATCTGTATTACTTATAGATATAACAAAATAATATTAAAATTTTGTCTACATGTCACTATCATAAAATACGAAACCAAATAAATAAGTCTCACCTGTCTGTGACATGGATTGGTTCAGTGATGGTGTGTATTAAATGATCATAGCCCACCAGGAACAGATGAACCCTTCCTCAATTTTATTAGATTAGAAAATCCAAGAAAGAACAGTGAATGTACTATCGTCAATTTACATGTGATTGTATTTTAAAGGACTGTTTTGAGCTACCTTTTGCAAAAGTGAGACATAGACGACAATTATGTGTCTTAAAATTCTATATTTGATAGATCCTTAGAATAGGAACAAAGTAAATAAAGTCAAGATTCCCTCACTGTACAAATTACTAAGAAATTTTCTCTTTAGGAAGTCACGTTACTTTTTCTTACCTAATTGATAAACCACTCAGTACACTTGTCTTTTAAAGTCTATTAAACCTAGTCAGCCTTTAGAACATCTTCAGCTTTAAGGAGTTTGATCTCTACTACACTTCAGTTATGCATAACCAGTTCTACACTTTTAATGTCATTATCACTTAGAAATGATTCATCTTCAAGTTCTCAGTCTTTGAAATCCAAGCCGTTTTTTTTTTCCCCTCAGATCTCTTTCTACCTCACTTCTACTGAATATCCACAAGACCTTGACTACCAGTGGTATATCATCCCTTTCTTATTATCAGACCATTACCTGCCTCAGACTTCATTTGATATCTAAAGCAGCCTGGAACTCTGAATTGGCAATTTCAGTAGTGTCCCTGATGCTGAGGATCCCTGGTCGCTTTGATCAGTAATTTTTGCCGTGATTTTTTTCTACTATGGTTAAACCCAGAGTGATCCTATCCAAACACGTGGACTCCCAAACTATTTTCACTTTTTACTTGACTGCCTAGGATCAGTGGAGTTTTCCTTTGTGTCTTTGTTATATCCTTTTCACATCCCACCATACCTTTTCCTTTACTCATCTACTCTTCAAGCCTCCTAATCTATTTTGTTATGATTTAGATATTTGGTGTCCCTCAAAATTGCACATGTGCGACAATGCAAGAAGGATTAGAGGTGAAATTATTGGGTTATGAGAGTCTTAACCTAATCAATGATAATCCCCTAATAGGGATTAACTAGGTGGTAACTGCGGGCAGGTAGGGTGTGGCTGGCGGTGGGTCTTGGGAGGTGTGTGCCTTTATATATGTATTTGATGAGGTGACCTTAGGCTCTCCCTGCTTCTTGATCCTCAGGTGAGCTGCTTTCCTCAGCCACTCTGTTCCACCATAATCTGCACTGAAGAATCGAGCCAACTGTCTATAGATTGAGACCTCTGAAACTGTGAGCCCCCAAATAAAACTTTTCATTCTTTAAAATTGTTCTGGTCAGGGCTTTAAGTGGAAGCAGTGGAAAAGTGATTGAAACATTGTTATTTTATCACCTTAAACTTTGCATTGGGCAAATGTAGCTGTTCACTAGTTCTGAAACAAACCCTAGGCTATCCTATCTTCATGCTTTATTTCTTGCCTCCATTACCTCCTTCATTATCTCTTTCAAAAGACTTTATATCCATCAAGGCCCAGGTAAAATTCTTTGTGAAGTCTTACTTGGACTTCTAACTCAAAAATTTTTGAATTTCTCTTACAATTTGTTTATACTTTGTATAGGGTATTTCTGTTGTTGGGCTTTATAGCTGACAACTATATTTGCCATACTTTGATTATAGTTCAACACAATTGTGAAGTCAGAAATGCTAAACTGATTTTTCTTAGTATTCTTAGTACCTAATTTAAGGCGTGGCATGCTATATATTTATTGATGAGGTGAAAAAATAGCACTGAGCATCCAGCAAAATTAGAGACAAATACTATTTAATATGATCTATAAAGTCCTGCATGTTCTAAATCTTTTTATAAATCTCAAGCTTTTATTCTTTCCCTTCAATTCTAGCTTCATCTTCAGTCATACTTAAAATCTCCCTGAAGCTACCTTGGCTTGCTTGTTAGCATCTCTTCATTCATTTAATCTCCATAGAGCATCTATGTAAGGGTAAAAGAAATTGAAGTTAAAGTGTAAAAGACTGGGCATTGTAAAGTTTCTAAGCTGCAAGGCCTGAGTTAAAATGTAAAGGACTAGGTATTGTTAAGTTCCTATGCTACATGCAAAACCTGAAATTCCTGTATCTGTTAAGACAATACTCGAACTGCCCAGTAAATATTCCCCCTGACCGCCTGGTTGTTTAATAACATAGGGCCCTGTGTGGCCTTGCACGTAGGCATTGCAGGGCCTGGACCAATCAGTCTGAATGTGTACTCCGCTTTAGAACTGACCTATCCCCCCCGCCCGACCTGTTCCCGCCAATGAATGAACTAATCATGTCTCAGAATTGTTGTTTGATTTTCCCGCGGTGTATGATGATTTATTAAAGGAGACTGTGATGTATGTAAAGTCCCGCCCTCCCCAAAAAGTGTACTTAAGCATTGCACAACCCCTGCTCTGGGCTCTGGGCTGCTCTCCCTTCTTGAGTGGGCACGGAGCCCCAGCATGCTGGATCAATAAATCCCCTTCTGCCAATTGCATGAGTAGTCTCTTGGTGGTCTCTTCCTCCGACGCTTCGCCAGACCCTTACATCTACTCTATCACAAACATTTTAGGTATTGGGCAATACTTATTAAATAGGGCATATAAAGCCTTTGCTATAATAGCCATTTCAGTTCTACTTCGGAAAATGCAAAAGAAGTAACAAATTATTAATAAATAAGTCCATAAATAATTTACAATTACAGATGCTATGAATAAAATTGAACAGTAATGCATGTTAGAAAGTTATGGTGTGGAAGGCAAACTTAGATAGGGAAGATTTATTTATGGAGATGACATTTTAGCTGAGAATTGAGTTACAGAGAGAACCAGACTTGGGGAAATCAGAGGAAGGTTTTTTTTTTTTTTTTTTTAGAGACAGAGAGAGAGTGAGAGAGAGAATTTTTTAATATTTATTTTTTTAGTTGTCGGTGGACACAACATCTTTATTTTATTTTTATGTGGTGCTGAGGATCGAACCCAGTGCCTCAAACGTGCTAGGTGAATGCTCTACCACTGAGCCACAGCCCCAACCCTAGATGATCTATTTTTAAATCTTACCATTGTTCTGAGATCTGACTCCAAGATCTCAATTCTGTATGCCTTTCCTTAGCAACCCAGCCTACAGAAAGCTCTTAATTCTTTGGACCATTCTTAACACATGTGGCTTCTGCTAGACTTAGAGATGCCAATCAGTAGTTTCTCTTTGGTTGACTCTCACATTCTCCTTTACATTATGTGTTTTAACTTGATTAAAAAAAGGTATCATCCTACCTACTTATCATTGCCCTAAACAAATGGAAGAAAAATGTCTATTTCACTTGGGAGTATTTCAGTGACAATAACTAGGTAGTATTTTTCTAGAAAAACAGAACACATTGTGAGAAAACCATCTTTCTCGTCAGCCTAGCAACTTCTTCCTGCCTCTATAAAAATTCGTTTCCCCAGTCCATACTTAAGTCACAATTGCTAAGAAGCAAAATGTTACTTTAATGAGGAGATCGAATGAACAATGAGCATTAACATTTTCAGAATTAAATGTATAGTAAAGAACATCAATCCAATTGAGTATATTTTAGGAAATCATAATTTTTTTGGTCTAAATAGGACCAGAATATCTTGAAAAACAAATTGGTACATAAATATGCTGTCAGTAAGATTCTATTTTTTCCTGACTTCCACAGTACTGTTTCTTAAGCCCAACTTGAATATTTCACTATGGCAACATGAAGTAAATTACCCAGCATCAGATTGAAATGGAAAAAAAAAGTCTTACATATATATGGTACAGTAAGCAAAGATGTAGCACATAAGTGCTCAAAAGAAAGATCTTTTTGTTGACTCTTTGCTGTGTCTAGTTTCTGTGAAAAAACAATCTCTCAGCTCAAGGCTAGTTCTGTTTTTTTTTTCCATCTCTGCTGCTTCATTAACTACAAGACACTTCAACTCTGACCCTTCTTTACTGTATGTGCCACATATTGCAGATTAAAAATGTATCCATAGCTTTTCTGAAATTTAACTGGGAATGCTATATTTTATCTAGCAAACCTAGTCTAAATGGATCATCTTGCCAGATTCATGTTGCATGTATCCTCCCCTCTAGCCAGACACAAGCCAGAAAGACTAGACTCTTCCCATTAGTATTTTCTCCATCACCAAGTCACCTTCATTCTGTGTCTTTGATAGCTCCTTTCCTTTCTTAATGCTACTTCCCTAAGTTCAGACCTCATTAACTTCTGCCTAGATCTTTTCAATGGCTTCCTGAGTGCTTTCCATACTTCTCAATCATGTGTTCTCTCCATTCCTCTCATGTGCTTCCCGCCTATTTCTTCAGCCTATTCGCTCCCCTGCCTCCCTTGTACATTGTTTTCTGGCCATGCTTATTGTCTGAACATGCCATCTTGTAATTTATCTCTGCCTTGATTATAGTGGTATAGAATAAATGTCCCCCTCATCCTGCCTGCAACTACACTCCCACTGTGCTTTATCTGCTCACTTACCTTTTAAGACTCACAGCTCTCAACCACTAAATGTTATTTCTTATTACTGTTCACTTCCTCAGCTAATGGATCAGGCTTCAACACACATCTCTCATACACTGAACCTTTCTAAGAACACTGTGTAGTGGGTTAGTGTTAATTTGTCAGAGGAAACCACAGTGCTAGAAGGCTTTATAGTGCCTCATGCTGCTTTGTCCATGTAACAAAGTCATCACTGCCAAAGGCAGGATGCCCTTTTGCCAGGGCTTCATTCAGGAGCCAGGGAATCAGCCTTGGGTCTGAGGGCCAGACTGATTCATCATGAGGGATGGTATGAGAAACTGGGGAAAAAAAAACTCTCACTATTTACTTTGGTTTTTATTTACTTTTTAGATTTTTTTTTTAATTTAAGAACCTAGATTTTAATTCATGAAAAGCTAATAAGAAAATTGAGATAATACCAAATTTTGGGTTAATAGAATAACTGCCAAGGTGAAGAGCATGGAAGGGGAATCAATCATTTTATTTTTATAGTTTAGGTGGTTATAAAATCCTATAGAAAGATACATAAGGAAAGGTAGGCCAATTTATGGAGGTCAAAGGAAAGTTACCCCTAAGTTTTTAAATGCAGGTGTCTTTAGTTGGAAACATGGCTTGCTTAAAAAAAAAAAA
>NW_026000272.1:5603921-5613338 GCF_001458135.2 Marmota marmota marmota
AAAAAAAAAAAAAAAAAAAAAAAAAAAAAAAACCTTGGAAAAATTCACTGCATTTTTGTATGCCCTCTAGTTAGCACCTTTAAATGCTGGTTTCCTCAGACAATCTCTGAAGAATTTGGGTACAGGTGTGTGGTGAGCCGTTCTAATTAGACCGTGGCCGCCATTAGAAGATGGCGCCGGCTTCCACTGTGGCCTGGGATAAACAACTCCTAATATTGAGAATTGGCACGCAATCCCTTACCACCCTATGAGAAAGGTCCACGTGGCAGCTTAAGATTGGTATGCTGGAGGCTTTATTAGGCTGTGCTTGGGCGCTCGGCGGGGGGTCACTAGAAGATGATACATGAATCAAGGCCTGAATAAACTGCTGAAAGAAGAACCCTGTGTCGTGTTTTCCCTTGCCGGCGAGGGGTCGCGGCACAGGTGTATACTCTATTCCCTTTAATAAGTCTTCTGGGTATCATTTAATATAGTTGTTTCCAACTCTGGTTGCACAGTAAAATCACAAGAGGAATATTTAAAAAATACTGATACCTGGGGCCCAACACAGAGATTTCTAGTTTAATTGGTCTGGGGTGAGATCCTGGACATTGGCATTTTTTTAAAGACCTCCAGATGATTCTTAGGTGTGATGGGCATAGAGAATTGCAGATTTAATTAAACATTTTAACTCTCCTACTGAGGACTCACTTTCTAGCCATCCTAAATAAAATCAGACCTGGCCTCAAGTGCCTGGCTGTGGACTGGTTGGTTATAGGAGCAACTGCTCTTTAGTCCAGTCTCTAGGTCCTTAAAATTGTAGTCCACATCCCAGTTAGCCTAGGGCATTATGTTAAATGCGCAGAGAACACAGTGCTCATCCATCTTTGGCCTTATAAGTAGAACTCAGACAATGGTTCCCTATAAGATGTGCTCTTATATTTGGTACTAAAAGGTATTCACTCATTTGAATGAGGAGAAGGGTGCTTCTAGGAATATATAGTCTTGGAATTCAAGCCTGTTGCTGTTATTCATAAATGTAGTACATTACCAGAGGAAGAAGGGATTTCAAATTTACTCAGTGATTGATTATACTATTTATCCTACTTTGAGCAACAACTATTGAATTTACAGTAACAATAATTGCTGCAAACTAAATCATTTCTATGTATGTATTTTTCCTTCACTTTTTATGTAAACAGTAATAAGAATGAGTTCAAGTGAATGATTGTCTCAGTCTACCATTTGACCTTAAATAGTGGCAGTATGAGGTAGGAATCTGACCTCTTGGGATTTTACACTCCGTAATTTAAAGTCCCAGGCCATCTAACATAGGAATACAGTGCAGAAAATGTCTCCATGTTTAGTAAAAATTATGAAGGAATTATGGGAGTTACTACTGATATTAAAACATCACATGTATTAGGTAGTGTATTTTAAGATTTATAAATTGACCTATTAACAACAGTAGGAAAAACAGTCTCTCAGCAGACTTAAAACAGATAATATAAAGGCATTAACAATTCCAAAATACTGGAGCTTCTTTTTATAGCTGCAGGAGATGATTGCTTTCATTATTCCAATTCTTGTCTGTTTTTCCCTATATTTTGACAAATACAAGCCCTGTGCTCTACTGTATTGTTCTGCAAACATGCCTCCTGAGAATGTGATGGGACAAATTCCATCGGCTCCTTCCCTTACTCTTAGGACCCTAGATAAGCAATACACACCTCCCACCAAAATGATATCCTGCTGTAGGCATCCTTCTAAACTATGAAGCCCTCGTCTGTTCTTGTAACAATTCCTTTATTAATATGAGTGTTTATCCAGTTAGGTCAATATCATAAATTCTCTATTCCTTCCCCCGTTGTTGGTTAATGGGCTTACTGTGTGTGGACAGCAAATCAAGGCATCAGCTTTCTGGAGACTGAATTTCTATAGGAAATTATCCTGGAATTGGGAGGGAGGAGTTGGAAGACTGGTTGGAGAGATCTTGTTTAGTTAAAGCAAGCCTCAGTAAGCATTTGAACTTACTTTATGGGTAGTATATGCACTTTCTGTTACTACACATATATAGAGAGGATTTTTGCATCACAAAATAAGATAGGAGTTTGCATATACTCTGTCTCTTTGAAAGATAATACTGCTTGTGTCAGCAGGCATAGCTGTGGCTAGAGGGTCTGATGGGCACGGAGCAGAATTGAGGAAATGGGATAGATGACTTTCCCTCTTTTCTAGCATCGTAAGTATGGTGACCACTTTCATAAAGTTAGTACTTGGCACTTCCAGAAGAGGAAAATTAAGATTCATCACCTTCTCTTACCAGCTACTGCAAGAATGTTGAATTTTGTATTTGGTCAATTAGATTTGTTAATATAATTCTATGTCTGCAGTACTTGGAAGATATGTGCTTAGGGTGAATTTACCATCTAGGTTAGCATAGTAGGTTTCCCAAATATCACACCTACTGAACAGAGCAGGATATTCTTTCTGTTTTTATTGTGGTCCTTTTAAGCCAGAAATAGAAATGTGAATTTTTGATGAGATTATGGTTGCTGTTTCTATATGATTTCTTAAAACTGATCTGACCTTCATGAGTTTTTATGTTCTTTCATTGTGGGTTCATAGGGTTACTACTGGATTCATCAGGACTCTATGCATTCTTCCTTCAAGATACCTTGGGTCCCCTTTTCTCCAATTCATACCTTGTACTACTACAATAGTCTTTTAAAAATTTCTTTGAAATATGGCTTGCATGAAACTTTAGCTTTATAGGACAAATTATTGGGAGCAGTTACAGAAGAAGAATCAAAGATGAATTTTTAAAATACAACATGGTTTGACTCATTTTGAAAAAAAATTACATATTTTTGGCTTACTAAAATTGTTATAAAATCTGCTCTTCCATTTCTGTTAGCATACCTCTAGCATGTTCAGTTCTGTACTATATATATATATATATATATATATATATATATATATATATGTGTGTGTGTACATATATATTTAAGATTGCAGTTCAATTCATATTTTAAGTTCAATTCATATTTTAACTATGTTAAATGTACAGTTCAATGTCATTCATATGTGCAACCATCCATCTCCATACTTGCAAAACTGAAACTCTGCCCCCCATTAAATACTAACTACCCATTCCCCCTGTTCATCCCAGGCTATTACCTTTCTACTTCCTGAAATTTATAATTTCACATCTATAGGGACTTCATATAACGGGAAATCATACAGTTTTGTCCTTTTGTGATTATTTCACTAAGTATAATGTCTGCAAGTTTCTTTCATGTTGTCAGAATTTTCTTTTTAAGGCTGAGTAATATTTCATTTTTCTGTAGATACTACATTTGTTTACCCATATACCTGTAGATGGACATTTGGGTTTCTTTGATCTTTTGGCTATTATGGATAATGCTATGATCATGGGTGGATGGACTTCTGCTTTCAATTCTTTTAGGCATATTCTCCAAAGTGGAATGGCTGTACCATATAGTTAACTATTTAATTGTTTGAGGAATCTCCGTACTGCTTTCCACAGCAACTGCACCATTTTATATTCTTTTCAATGATGCAGAGAAGTTCCAATTCCTCAATATCCTCACCAACACTTGTTTTCTGTTTTTTGATTTATTTTTATAATAATTCATACCTAATGAGTATGAAGTAGTATTTCCTTGCATGTTTTGTTTTTGGAGTGCTGAGGATTAAGCCCAGGGCCTGTGAATGGTAGATAAGTGCTCCATCATTGAGCTATACCCCCAGCACTCATTGTGATTTTCATTTATTTACTCCTAATGAAAAGTAATGGTACACATATTTTCATGTTCTGATTGGCCTTTTGTATGTCTCTATTCAATCCTTTTGCCTGTTTTTCTGTTGGATTGTTTTTTGATGGTACTTTTGAGTTGTAGTCTTTATGTATTCTGGATAATAATACCTTATATCAGATATATGATTTATATTTTCTCTCATTTCACAAGGCAGGTGTCTTTTCATTCTGTTGACAGTATCCTTTGATGCACAACTACAATAGTCTTTTTATTATTATTATTAGTTGTTCAAAACATTACAAAAGCTTTTTTTATTATTAGTTGTTCAAAACATTACAAAGCTTACAATAGTCTTTTTAACTTTATTTCATTTATTTTTATATGGTGCTGAGGATTGAAGCCAGTGCCTCACATGTGCTAGGCATGTGCTCTACCAGTAAGCTACAACCCCAGCCCTGCAATAGTCTTTTAATGTATCCTAAAAAACTTAGTACCTGCTTCTCTCCATTCTTTGCCTCTGTCTCCCTTCTCCTCACCCTTTCATATCATCCTATTTCCCTTCTCTGTATCCACCATCCTTAGCACCTTTGGTTCTTCCTACCTATCCCTCCTCCTTTAATGTTTATAGTCATTCTCTACAAATTCTTTCTGCCTCAGGGATCCATAGTGTTATCTTTTGATTTGTAGAATTGAAGTAAGAGATAATAATATGTGTTGGTATCAGTCATTGATCTTTGATTATTTGCACAACTACTATATTTCCATATCTGTCAAATGTTCTTTCTGTGCAAGGTATGGTAGCAATTCCCTGTAATCCCAGTGACTCAGCAGGGGGATGTTGAGTTCAAAGCCAGGACATAGCAAGACCCTCAGCAACTCAGTGATACCCTATCTATAATACAAAAAAAGGGCTGAGGATATGGCTCAGTGGTTAAGTGCCCCTTAGTTCAATCACTGGTACCAAAATAATGATAATAATAATAATAATAATAATAATAATAATAATAATAATAATAATAATAATAATGTTTTCTTTGAGAAGTTTAAGCCTTGCTGGGCTGGATCAAGCCACTGGTTCAAATGAGGCTACAGTGGATTCGTTTTCCAGCATTGCATGGGCTCCAAATCTTAGGCTGTGATTCCTTAGTACAACATTTTGTTTCCACAGAGGATCTGAGAATATAGTAAAAAGGAAATTGAAGTATCGCCATGCTTTGTGGTTGTGGAACTGTCCTTGAGTATAATACAAAGGAACAAACCTTGAGGGTAGTGGTGAGGGAGCTCCATTGAATTTCCCCTGGAGACACATACAGGAAAAGTACAGTTATTACTTCCTGAACAAATTGGCTCATGTGGACCACAGAATGAGTAAAAACTGAAGTGGAAATTGTTCTTACTATGAAATTGTGTGATTGTTAATAGGAAAGGCAATAGAACCACTTTGGGGACACAAAATGTAAAGAGAAACTTAGAACACTGCCAGAAAGCCCAGAAACCAATAAACATCAGTATCTTTCATTCTGATAGTAAAAATATGCACACGGTTATATTTTATAAGAAAGTTACTAATATGGCAAAAAGCATACAGAGGTGACTTATTAATAAATTATTATACATTTGTTTATTTTTCACAGCATTACTATTTATTTTGCACAAATCCTACAAAGTGGACAGGTTTTCACTCTAGAATGAGTTTTATTTTATTTTCTTGAATTATTAATGGTACACTTTCTTAGTCATATGTCAGCATCTTGAGCACATTATTTTTACCAGTGGCTCTAGTGTGAAAAGAAAGTAGCCAAGGTTTCCTGGTGGCAGCTCCATTTCTCCCCTTTTGCCCCAGGAGGGTACTCCATTTTTCTGCCATGGTTTCTCACAAAGGAGACTGTGATTTTCTCCTACTTCCTTTTCAACAGAAATTGAGAAAAAACTCCTGCACTCAATGAAGCATTGCCGGGCATCTGGGGATTTGAAATACTGACTTTCCAGCAGGTCCTCATTTACCAGCTAGTGCTAGGCCTTGGCCTCTCTGCCAGAGCCTGCCTGCTTTTGCATTCACTGACATTCATTTGGTAGCTCCTCCAGGGAAAATCTCCTTCTGAAAATATCTTTTTGTATAACATGGAAGACTTCCAGAAAGGCAAAATGTAAAGTTTTGTTGTTTTATTCTCTCAAAACTGCTTTTTCTCCCCCATGTTTTCTATCTTTTTCTAAAACTTCATATTGTTTGCTCTTTAATGAGAAGATTATGCTGTCTTCAAGGTTGGGAGTTTAATTTCACATTGTACTGAGGGATGTGTTCTTCCAAATGATCCTCATGTCAGTGCTGTCAAGGGAGTTACATCTGCAATTTTGAATTAAAACGTTTGGCAAATGTCCCTTTAGGGTATCAGTTGTATAAAAACAACAGGAAAAAGTAATGAAAATTGCTTTCAGGACTCTATGTTCACTGCTCCAGAAAAGGTATTTTAACATCTTTTTACCAAATTCCTAAAACTAATTTATGGAAGAAATATAATAACAAGTGAAAATCTCTCAATTTCTTAAGAAATATAGACTTTTTAGATAAAGGATGATAATACTCCTAATTGCAAATGTGAAGTTGTCTCTTCCAGATCCTTTTGCCTCAGGGATGCTAATTACACTTCATGCATTGGCTAGCTAATGCAATCAAGCATGGAATTTCATGTTAGTCACCAAGACAGGCATTGTAGATTGGAAGTCCAAATTGGTAGGTTATTGTTCAGATCCATTAGGGGCTTATAAACAGTCTGAACTCAAGTGTTAACAGTGATTGTTTTTGGGTTGGAATTTAGAATTTTCTTTTCACTTTTCCGTCCTACATAAATTTTCCCAGTGAGCAATTATTGTTATAATTGTATTAATCTAATTTCCCCTCAGAATTCAGAGCAAGGGCTCACATGAAGTTATTTTGGGAAGTAGTCTGAAATAGAAGTAGAGGACTGGGAAGAGTGAAACTAATTCAGTGTTGCTTTCTTGATTTGGTTACAACTATGGTCAACACACTGTCTCTGTGTAGCCTCTGAGGATAGAAAGAATGCACTGTGAGTTATCTTTTAGAGGGCTGGTGGAAGGAAGCATTACCCACTAGTTCCTACTGCCCTGTTGGTGATTGGTTTGCCTTATGTGGTGCTAACTCCATAAATATTTGGCATTTGGGCTGGGGATGTGGCTCAAGCGGTAGCTCGCACGCCTGGCACGCGTGCAGCCCAGGTTCTATCCTCAGCACCACACACCAACAAAGATGTTGTGTCTGCCGAAAACTCAAAAATAAATATTAAAATTATCTCTCTCTCTCTCTCTCTCTCTTTAAAAAAAAATATTTGGCATTAGAGCATGTACGAGTGCCAAGCCAGTTTCCACATATGCCTCAACTATGTCAGTATCTAGAAGCTCTGGGGCCCAGAATCATGAATACAAAAAGGGAGATGAAAAGAGGAGTTGTCTAATCACACCAAGCAAAGCTGTTCCTCATAGGAATGGCTAAGGTAAAATGCATACAGGACATGAGGCACAAAAAGTTACTGTGTAATAATGCTCATATTTTCATGTCACAAAAAAATAAAACAAGTCTTTTAATGATGTGTTGTACTTCAAGTGAAAGCAGAAGGTTTTTTAAAACATTTTTTTAAAACATATTTTTTAGTTCTAGATGGACACAGGGTCTTTATTTTGTTTATTTATTTTTATGTGGTGCTGAGTATCAAACCCAGTGCCTCACATGTGTGAGGCAGGCACTCTGCGACTGAGCTACAACCCCAGCTCTGCCCCGCCCCCCCCCTTTTAAGAACTATATACCTGCATTCTTATTTCACTACTGCTGTAACAAATTACAGGTAGCAATGTGGGTTGCTTTCATGACTTACAAAACCACCTATTTAATCTTGGTGACATTATGTTAAGTGAAATAAGCTAGATGCAAATGGACAAATATTGTGATTCCACTTTTACTTGTGAAGTACTTTGAGTAGTCAAATATATAGAGACAGAAAGTAGAATAGAGGTTACCATGGGTTGCAAGGAGGGAAGAATGAGGGGGTTTTGTTTAATGGGTATAGAGTTTCAGTTTGAGATGATGAAAAAATTTTGGAGATGGATGTTAGTGGTTAAAATGCTAAACTTTGTGTACATTTTGCCATAGTAGTGACGGAAAAAAAAGATACAATTTCTGATCACATACTTATTTTGGCCAGAAGTCACAGTACAACATGGTTCAACTGACACCTTGATTTTGTTCTTAGGAGATTGTAATCAGAGGACACAGCTGAGCCATGCTCTTCTGATTTCAGAACAAGTTTCTTTCCAGGGACTCCAGGGATGAATCTGCTTCTGTGCTCATTTAGTTTGTTTGCCAAAATTCGTTCCTTGTGTTTATAGTACTGAGGCCCCTTTCCTAGCTGGTTATCAGGCAGAGCCACCTGCAAGTTGTCTATATCCATTCTCGTGCTTCCAATATGGGTCCCTTCAAACACAAGTGAGGCTAGTTGAGTTCTTAGGTTACCATCTTGATGAACTCACATGTTCATATAATTTACTTTGGTAAAAGAAGTGTGTCACTTATAGACAAACAATGTTTTGATTTGCCATGGTTTGTACACCTTTTGCACAGAAACTAGCAATGTTCAAGACAGTGGCTGCTCCCAAATAATCCACATTATAATACAATGTGACTATGAAATAACTTTGTTTTAAATCATTGAAATGTACGGTTTATTGACACTGTGATAGTCCACTCATGTTTTTATAACAAAAATACTACAGGCTGGGTAATTTACAAACAACATAAATTTATTGCTCAGTATTTTGGGACATTTAAGATCAGAGCTCCATAGAGTCAGTATGTGGTGAAGACTCTTATTGTTCCCTCACATGGTGACTTAAGCAAGCTCCCTAGGACCTTTTATAGAAAATTAATCCTATTCATGACATCTCTACCTCGCTGACCTAATAACTTCCTAGCTACTCAACCTCCCAATATCATTATTGGTGACTAAGTTTCAACATGTTAATTTGGCAAGGGAGCAGGAGGAGATGAACATGTAGACCATAATAAGTTAACCTAGGCTACCCTGACTCATACAGGAATCTATACCATAATATGGGTCCTGTTGCAACAGAATCTGTAAAACAACACTGATTTAAAGGTAAAGTTCTGGGAACTGGGAAAACTCAGATGCTAGAAGATAAAGATTTCTAATGATAAAGTTTCAGTAAAACTGTAATCCACAGTAGACTGATAAACAGATCATGCATATAATGTGATTTTAGGAGAAGAGTTTGAAAAACAATAATAATTGCAAGTACTAATAACAATCTACATTTATCAAAGTACTACAAAAAAGATAAACAGATATTTAGCTGGATTTTGGTCATGAGTGAAGGAGATTTGGAAATAGGAATGGACCGATAGGGAAGGAAACCAATTTCAAGCTGTGAAGCAGAATCAAGAAAATCTGCACAATAAAACAGATTTAATCTCAGTCTTGCATGGACTTAGGATGAAGCAAAAGACATGGCCTTCATGCCTTTTGGAAATATCTTTAAAATATTTTTAATCATAAATGTCAACTTAAGGATAGGATTCTTACACCCATTATAAAAAAAAAAAAAAAAAAAAAAAAAAAAAAAAAAAAAA
>NW_026000272.1:5613419-5626989 GCF_001458135.2 Marmota marmota marmota
AAAAAAAAAACTCAATTGATTTAAGATTCCTAAAGGTTCAACTAAATTTATGTCATCCTTCATTTGGACAAAATGGCTCAGGAAAACAGACTAACGATATGGTTTTCCTACAGAAAGCTATGAACTTAAGGTACTAAAGTTGAAAGACAGAGGTACATCTAGAAAAGAGGCATGGATATGATTTCTGGCATATAGTACTAATTAGAATGCAATTGATAAGGGCTAGGGTTGTGGTTCAGTAGAATGCTCTTCTAGCACATGTGAGGCCCTGGGTTTAATCCTCAGCACCAGATAAAAAATAAATGAATAAAATAAAGCTATGAAAAGAAATGTTACCTAATTTAAAAAAAGGAATTCAATTGATAAGAAACTGGTTAATATTTTTGAAAAGCAATGTATTGTCAAATAAATCATGAACTTGGATTAAATAGTTTGTAACTGAGTGTTAAAATGATACCTGAAATTTGCAGCCTCATTGAGGAAAAAAAAAAAAAACAGGCCATAAAACTACTAGATTTCCAAGAAAAAAGTTTCCTCATGTCAACTTCATGCGTGACCAAGAAGTATAATTTCAAAGGAAGAACCTCCTGAATAATGGAGACAAGAGCCGCTGGCAATTTAAAGGATGGACAGGAAGGGCCTATTAACAGCACAATTCTCCAAGACAAGGCAGAGGTCCCTCTAAGCATGTGCTGCCCAATATGATTTTATCATTTCTGTGGCCTACTGGCTGCTGTGTGTCTCTCAGTTTTCCACTTTCTGAATGAGGGTGTTTTAAAGCAGTTTTCCTATATCTTAAAAATTGGGAATGTGGATTTCTGATACAGATGCTACCATTTATCACCCTAAGTTTTAAATTGTTGATTTTGAACTTTCAACAATGATTGGATGGTAGTTAATGTTGTCTCCTGTGAGGAGAGGGTAAAATGTGCTGACATGGGGAAGGAAGGAAGGTAATATTTAACTGGAAGCTTAGGCTACATTATAATTTTTTTTATTGTTCCCTGATATGTAGTTCCCCTTCATAAGAAAATCTTCTTTCCCGGCTTTTTTGTAGTTAGATATGAACACATGGCCTACTTTGGCCAATGAAATGTGAGCAAAACTGTCATACATTACTTCTAGGGAGAATTATGAGTCATTGTGTGCCTCACCAAATTCTACATTCTATACAACCAAGACCATTGCCTGTGTTACAGCTACTAAATATTAGCATTCCCATCAGCTTAGGTACTGGAGCTCAGGATAAATGAACCCTGAAACCCCTAGGTGACCCGTGATGAACATGTAGTATGAGTTGAGAAAATAGCCATTGGTTTGGTTGATGAAACTTAGTGGCTTTATAGGCCACCAAAATCAGGGAAAGAGTTGCATTTGTATAGCATAACTTAGCTTATCCTAAATGAAAGGTATAAATAATTTGGAGAAGATTAAAGGATTACAGTACAAATGGCCAGTGAACACATGAAAAGATATAACTGAGTAATGGAAGGATTCCAGAGTATATTTCAGATAATCCCAAAATATAATTTTGGAAATGGGGACATGTCAGGAGACAGAAGTTTGTGTTTGACGAGATGGCAGCCACAGGATTACAATTAGGAAAAAAAATCTTTTAGTTATATGTAGGGCTAATGTGAGCAACTTCAACCATAAGTGGATGGTCAGGTGCATCCTATTTAATCAGTCATAAAGAATTGACTCTGCCAGAGTTTTCATTTAGCTCTAAGACTGGTTCCTTTATCTTTCCACCTTAAAAGGGGATCTTCTCACTTCCTAATGGATACATCTCTAAATCCCATTTACTTATGGTCTCTAACTCAAAGTCTGTAACACTCAGAATAAGATATGTTGGTTGTTAACTAGTGTAGATGTGGACATTTTTGCTTTGGCAACCTATGGGCATATTCACACATACACAGTGTAAAATAAAGGGTAGAACTAGAGCAAGTGATGTGATAAATAGTCTTGTGGTAGGTAATAATATATGTTCACAATTTTCCCTTTTCTTCCTATCCTTAACAATGGTTTTCTGAGAATAGATTGTATTTTCCCACTTTGCCGATTTTGGTCTTAGCCAGGTGCCTTGCTTTGACTAATGAATATAAACAGGTATAACTTAAGCCTATGTTAACTTATGTTAGGACTAGAGGCTTTAAATGTGTGCTTGTGGCTTAGCTTTCATTCTTTTTTTTCCTGCATTTGGATGAGAACATGCTTTTTGTAGCTGCTGCTCCTTGACCCTGTGTCCCAGAATTAGACATGTTGAGCTCACCAAATGCAGCCAATAGCCTGAAGCTGAACTCCATTTAGCCATAGCTGAAAACTCAGTGACAAATGGATGGTTGTTATAAGGAATTGATATATGTAGAGCTTTTTTAAAAAATAAAAAAACAAAAGTTAATACCATTCCCATTTAGAAAGGGGAATGGGAGATGTGGAATAGTCAGTAGATTGTGACAAATTTGAGGTGACCTTGTGAAGATGTCTTACACATGGAATGGGAAAGCTCATTGATTGAATTGTGATTCTGTTCTTGGAGATAACTCCATGGCTCATGGATATACCTTCTGGGAGCTTGTTTCTTGTTTACTGCTCTTGACCATGTCTGAAATGAGTGTTAAGAAGCAAATTCTCCTTCTTGTGTGCGAGGAATTGGAACCCAGGAACTTGTACATGCTAAGCACTTAGTTTTACTGCTGTGCCGTACCCTCAACCCCAGGATCTGAAGAATCTTTGAAGTCTTTTTCCTAATAATGGAAGGTTAGAAGATCCAGGTGTGTTACATGTTTATAATATTCCAAGGCATTTTAGTCTAGGCTTATGGTTTCCTTGTACCATTAACTCTAAATTTAGTGATCTCTGCATCTAGTTACTTTTAGTGAGATAGCAGCCATAATCAAGATTTCTTCTAGACATAATTTTCAGATATCCCTTATTTCCTTATATCTTTACCCCAAACCTCTCAGAAAACCATTCCTTAATTTGTTGTCTGTGTAGAGCCATTTTGAGAAGTTTTACTAGGCATTTAAATGTTTCAGTATGTTTCTCATCCTCTCTGATAAATTGTGTTATGCAATAAAATGGCTTTTCAAACTCTGTAAGGCCCCCAACTTCTGTATTCTCCTTTGTCCTTTCATTTCTCCTCAAAAATCAGCAACTTAATTTTAGGCCATCTTTTTCTTATATATTGTCAAACACAGCCAGTAGAATCTTTTTCTCAACATTTATTTCCTTATTTTTAACTTTATAAAGAGAAGTTCATTTAAGTCACAGTTCTGGGGCTCAAGGCCCACATCTGATGATGGTCTTCTTCCTGGCATAAGTCCCTAGGAGACAGGGAGCTCTGGTGTGTGTCTCTTCTGGTATCTCACCATCTTCTTATAAAGCCATCAGTATTCAATCATGAGAGCTCTACTCTAATGATCTTATTTAACCCTAGTCACTTAGCAAATTCTCCACCTGTAAATAATAATCTTGAAAAGTTTCCACCCCCTCAGAACCTCATAGTGGAGATCAAATTTCAACATGTGAACCTTTGAGGGACACATTCAAAGCATAAGGTATGTCTAACACTTTTATTTACTATCCACTTTTATTTTAACACCAAGTGTGTTACCTCATCTGCAATTAAGTTAATTACCAAATGTTTTGCATTCAATTAAATAGATCCCTAGTTATCTCACCTGTTTGTTTCTTTCTGTCATCAAGCTCTCTGGCAATAAAATGATGCCATATACTTTTGGGGTTTTTGTTATAGGATCATCCCTTTTTTGTAAGGAATTTCTATAGTAGGTTTTTCTGTTTATTTATTTTTTTTAGACAAAGAATACCTTAGAACCTGTAAAGTTTAAAAGAAACATTTCTGAAGACTTTGGAGACAAATCATTGAAGAAGGTAGTGCAATTTTCAGGGTGAAAGTTATCTAGCTTTTATTATGGGTACTATGTTTAAAAAATAAAATAGGTTTTCTAATCATTTGTTTTCAGAAATCGATATCCATAAAACAGCGAGATTTGTTATCAATGGTAACTAAGATGAGCAAGAAACTGAGGAATGAATCACTGTTTGGACATCCTGTTATATCTGTCATCATAACCAACCAAATAGATTGTTTATGTTTTACCAGAATAATAGCTGAAATTTAATGAATCCATTGCTTACATGTTGCTTCAGTTAAACAGTATAAATGCAATCAATGGAAATATGTTCTTGCTTTGTTTCAATGTAAAGAATTCAGCAGTCAGCATGAGCTTCTCTGGTTAGAAATGCAGACCAGGACCCTTGGGGCAAAGGCTTGCTCACTTGCTGCCAGAATTCCCCTCAGGACCAATTGCAAGCTCAGTGAAGTATATAATTTTCAAATTAATAGAAAACATATATTAATACACTCAGGTCAAGGAGACCTATTAAATGCTACTTAATTTTGTCAGCAGAAACTTTCACAGGACAAGTGCATTATGAAAAATGAATGTTTTCAAAGACAAGGGCTTCTCAGCATCCATAAAGAGCCAATAGGGGGACTAGTCTCCCAAATAGTAGAATATAGGCTCTCAGAATTAGGACTCTTAATTTGAGGTATTCAGTTGCAAATGAGGAATTCATTATGCACCCAAAGAGAAAAATCACTCCAGATTTTTGTCATGTGGCTTTGATTTCAAGCACTACTGTTTGGAGTGAGTTAATTCTACTAAAATAATTTAGGGAATGTCATTATTCCTTTACCACTAAGAAATGTGTTCAACTGTGAGTGTTTACTATGTGCCATCTTATTTAAAGGTGATACCTCCATAAGTTTGTGTAACTAGAAAAGTGAGAAAGGAAAGAAATCAAAATTAAAGAACAGTGGCAAGAAATGCCTATAATTATCACACACACACACACAAAAAAAAGATCTGTTGTTCTTATCATAGTTCAGGTTTCCTGTCATTTAAACTCTGAGTTACAATATTGTATGGAATTTTTTTGGGTGGGTTCTTGGGACCAATACCTGTGGAAGTGAAGGAAGTAGGATTAAGCAGAAGTTACACTTGATAAAGTCATAGCAAAGGTCTCAACCAACCTCACAGAGAATTCTGGAGCTGAAGTACCCCTTCAAGGTGGTCTCAAATCAAGGTAAAAACCTTGGGTTGTTATTACTTCTCCCACAACTGCCTCCCACAAACACTCCTTCAGTCATTGAATACTGGGGCCCCAAAGAAAGAGTCATGATTTTCAGTGAGTCATCTCTTTCTAGCTTTAAGGAATTCCTGGAAATGGATTAAACTGAGAGAAATCAGTAATCAATGCTCCCAGAAGCTGAGGAAATGAAAACTTCAGTCATGGAAGTGGGTGAGCTATGAAGGAGATCACCATGTCTAGTATAGCTTTCTATCTGGAAAACATAATTAAAAAGTAAGTGATTTATTGTGAATGTGTGGGTTAGTGGTGGGAGAGGTGAGAGTAGAGAGGGAGGTGGATAAGATATGATGGGGGCTATGTGTATGAATTTTTTGTCTTGTGGACTCAAATAATGTGAGTGTCCTTGTTTTATGGTTTCTATAATAGTACATAAGGCCATAAATGTCAATTTGCTTATAAAGTGCCTGGCAAGATTTCCCCAGACTTTGACGTTTAGGAGGAACCTTGAAGATCATCCAGTAAAAAGTCCCTGAGATGTTAAATGCCCACAAGTTAAATGGCATAAGTCTGACCACGCTTTCTATGCATTCTTGATGGGTGACAGAAGTTAAGTAGGGTTGGCACTGAAAGGTAGATTGGTATTTCAAAAGTTATTTCCCACTTCTGTTATCTTAAAAGAACTCCTGAGTCTGTTGACATTCAGAGTATGCTGAGCAGGGCTTGGATGAGGTAAGATAGCTCTGAGGTACTAACACACAAAACCCATAATAAAGGAATTTAGGGATTTAGGAATTAAAATTAAATTAAATTAAATTTAAAATTAAATTAAATTTAGGAATTTAAAGGAAGCTCCGAGTTTCAGAAGGAAAACCCCATGAACCTTTGCAAGGCAAAAGAAACAACTGAGCCTGTGTTCTTGCCCATAGCTTTCAAGTTTTCCACAAGGTGTCTGAAGAAACTAAATTGTAGGATTAAAACATGCAAAGGCAATGCACAAGCACAAGGAGATCTGGAACAAAATTGCATAAATCCACCTTGGTTCCACTTCTAGTTCAGTCCTGTTTGCTACTTTATAAATATTAGAGCCCCAGAATAAGAGAGTGCTACTCACTCACTGTGATCACCCACAATTCCATTTCAAGTGTGTACTTTCTATAATAAATCTCTTGGTCTTACATATTCATCCTTACATTTTTTTTCCTAGAATGAGTCAAATACGTAGGAAGGCCCTAGTAGAAGTTCGCTCTGTTCACAGAGATTTCCTTAACTGTCTTATGGTGACATAAGGAGGGGCCCTTCAAGGTACATACAACTTAAGTAGGAATTCAAAGTGTCCTTACAAGCATATGATTCTATGATTGCGTGCCTCCTTAAATTTTATAATTAAAATACCTCACTTGCATCACTCTCTTTCTCTCCTAGTGCTGAGGAAATCAGCTGTCTCTTGAAGACTTGAATCCTATTCAGAAATCAGCTTAGATAAAGCATGTTATCCAGTGCTGGTCAATAAGATGTCTTCGTTTGTGCTGCTAAAACAAAATACGCGAGACTGGGTAATTTATAAACAATATAAATGTATTTCTCACAGTTTTGGAGCCTGGAAAGTACAAGGTCAAGGTGCCAGGATTTTTGGGTTTGGTGGTGAAAGCTGTTCTCTGAATTTAAACATGACTCCTTATTGCTATATCTTTCAGAGGGAAGAAACTCTGTCCTCACATTGATGATGGAAGGTTGAAAGGCAAAAGAATGGAATGCTGTATGAAGCCCTTTTTATAAGAGCCTTAACCCCATTCAGGAAGTAAGAGCCCTCATGACCTAATTACCTCTTACAGGCTGCACTTCTTAATAGTACCACATTGGCCATTATGTTTTAATACATGAATTTTGGAGGAATCACTTTCAAAACTGTAGCAGGGAATGTCTACTATAAGACTTCTGATTGATAAATAGGAAAGAGTAAAGGAGAAATTTCACTTTCTGTCTTTGGATAGCTTGATGAAGATGAGATGATGTAAAGCCTGAAACTATGTCAGCCATCTTGTAGCCACAAGGGGATGAATGCCAGACAGTAAAGAAAGCTGGGTTCCTTGAAAGCCAGGTTCTTTGATATGGTACTGATAAATGAAATAACCCAAGAACTGCCTGTCTGAGGATTTCTGAAAGGTGAGATAATACATTTCTACTGATTAAGACTTTCAAAAAATATTTTTACTTGTAGATGGACATAATACCTTTATTTTATTTATATTTATGTTGTGCTGAGGATCAATCTCAATGCCTCAAACTTGGGAGGCAAGTGCTCCACCACTGAGCTACTCTAACCCCGATTAAGACATTTTAAATAATAAAAAAAAAAATTTCTTTCATACTAGGGATTTAACCCAAGGGCATTTTTATCACTTAGCCACATCCTTTGCCCTTTTCTGTTTTTAAATTTTGAGACAGGGTCTTACTAAGTTGCTTAGGCCTTGCTGAGGCTGGCCTCCAATGTGTGATCCTCCTGCCACAGCTTCTTAAGCCACTGGGATTACAGGCATGTGCCACTGTCCCCAGCTAATCAAATTTTCTTTTACTGAAAAAAGTAACCCAACTGTTACATGTCCTACTTCCTCGAATGCCCTTTGATCTTTTAGATTATGACTGTTTCCATCAGAACTTCTCTTTTATACTAATGAATATACCTCAATTTTTAGTCCTTTTATCTCAGGTGGCACTTCATGCCAAAATTCAGTTGGTAGAACATATGACTTGGAACTAAATCATTAACATATCTTATTTGACCCATGTGATTTTAGCCATAGTGATTATTCATATCTGATCACACAATGAAATAAAAGTCATTGAGATCCAATGATACTTCAAGGTATTTGGAAAAGATCTCTTTTTTTCTGATTGATTTTTATCCTAGGTAAATGGAGAATTTGGAGCTGTTTCTTTTGCTAAATATAACTTTGGAGATTAAAACTCATAAAACAGAAGGTAGAACCAAGAATCTGCATTTGACATTATTTGATCTTTGAATCTTGCCATACTATAAGCCTGCCTTACCCCAGGACTCTGCAGTTATGTGAACCAGTGAATTCTGCTTTTGGTTAAGTCAGATTGGGCTAGTTTTCTGTTACTTATAACAGAATGAATCCAGCCTCATACAAGAGAAAGCTTCATGTTAAACATGAAATATTCTAATTGGTACTTTAGTGTGGATTGTAATGGAAAGACCAGCTTTCATGTGCAGACTTGAGTATCCTACTTCCCTTCCTCCTACCTGTTCCCTACTCCCTGCCATGGCCAGTAAACACATGGGCTATGAAGTGGTATATAAACTGAAGAGTTTACTTACTATATCTTCCTCAGGAAGTTTTATCGGAATTTTATTCTATGCTTTCCTGGGGTTCATTTGTAGCCTCAAGATTAAATGATATGCAAAGTACTGAACATTCATGTTCTTTCCAAGGTATGAGTGAAGTAAATAGAGCCTGGTTCAACTCTGATACTGGAGGGAAGGCTTAGGGGGATTGTGGAGAAGAGGCAGTGGGCTTTAGGGGAAGCAGAGAGCATGTGGAATGGCAGAGGAAAGTGAGCTAGGAAAACACAAGGACTGGAATGAGGAAGCAAAGAGAAGTAGAGGAAAATATATGAAAAAGAGAGCAAGGAAATGACAAAGGAGACCCTTTGCCCCAGCTGGTTTAGCAATGTGGTGATCCACTTGATGATCACTAACTTGAGACAGGAAGGAAAAGGAAAAGGGGAGGGGAAACTGCCAGAGGGTACAGAAACACTTCTATTACCATCATCATTAGTTTTTTTTTTTTATTTAAATCTATAACATTTTTCTTTTGGCTACACACTTCCAAATAGATTGTGTATTTGGGTCCTTGCCACATCCCTTTGAAGGAATCAGGGCAGGCATTCGGATCTTAAAGTTTCACTTAAGGGAATGGAGGCTAATATTTTTCATAGCTCACTGTTTTCAGGTCTTCCTTAGGTAGTAAGTGATGCTTTTGAATTTTAATTCGTTTTTCCTTCAGGTTTGTGGAATTGTCCTTCATTAACTCCCACCATTCATTGCCTTATCTTCAGTTATTTGTGAAGTGATGTACCATGACAGCAGCCTCTTCTTCCCTTCAGCACACTCAGTTTTCCTGTAACCAGATGTATTTTCTAATCACACCATTCTTTTAAAACATATCAATGGTTTCCCATTGCCTGCAGAATAAAGTTTAGACTGTAACATATCACTCAAGGTCTTCACCGCTTGCAGCTCAACAGCCTTTCTAAATTACTTCTGGCAGACTTTGAATGATGTGTGCCATGCTCCAATCTATGAAGGATTATTAGGAAGTTCATGAACTTATTGTAAGGCATCCCTTTAAGGAACACCTATGACTTGGAACTGTATATTCCATTGCTATATTTCCCACTCTCTCTTTTTGTCTGAAAAAAAATCCTACTGATAAGTTTGCCTTGGGCTGGAGGTGGAACTCAGTGGCAGAGCCTTTGCTTAGCATGCATGAGGCCTTAAGTTTGATCCCCATCACACACACAAAAGTTTGCCTTGACAGGAAAGTTTCCAAATGTCCCTAGGCAGGTTTGGTCCTCTTTCTGAGGACCTCTCTGTTTATACTCTAATCTAGCAGTGTGTACCCCTGGACTATGCTTAAATGTTGGTGCCTTGGTTTTTGCAGGGGATGTTTCAATGAACTGTGAGACTCTGCAGTGTAGAAATCATATCTACTTCATCCTTTTTTCCCACACGACTGGTAGAGAGCCTGGCACTGACCAGGTATTCAGTGCAGATGATATTCAATCCCATATCCTCTTGTGATTATGTCCTTTCATTCATATTCTGAGGAGTCCTGTTACCATGTATTACTATATGCAAACTTTCAGACAAGATGACGGTATCCATCTCATTTAGTTCCTTCAGCACGCACTGTGCTTAATTTCATGTGGACAATGAATTAGACATCTTCACCATACAATATATTGAAATGAGCCATTTCTCCCTGCACTGTCACAGATATTTCACTACACCTAAGCTCTAACATTTTGGTCCTAGGTAAGCATTTGTACTAGGTAAGCAGTTACTGCGGGGTTGTTATTTAATGTTAGTTTTTTGAAAAGGGACAATCTCTAGCCTACTATAAGCATTACTGCTTCCCTGCAAGGCCTTGGGCAAGGGTGTAAATAGTTGATGAGTGTTACTGAATAAGCAGCCTGGCCATACAGGTTGTTGTGAAGTACAACTTGCCTTGATCCTTATAGGGACCCCCACATCCAGGAGACTCTCACACTTGAACATAATAAAACCATGCAACTTCCCCACTGGAAGGAAGAAGGAAATATGACCCCACCACCACTACCAGAGTAGTGACCTGAGAGAAAATCTGAGAAACTGTATGTCTGCATACAGGACATGAATTGGTCTTCCTCAGAGGCCTTTATTTCATGCATTGCTCTGAGAAAGCCCCAAAGGGAAGAAATTTGGTGCTTCCCTTGAGGTTGTGAAGAGGAAATGAGTATGATATTTAAGTCCAGAAATTGGGTCTAGGAAAACCAGAGTAATGAGATTTAAATAGTGAACTGATAGCCAGCAACATGATTTTACCTAGTAACTTTGTCACTGATACAACCAACATAGTAGGAGCCTTTTTATGAAGATTGATCTGTGTCAGGTTGGCAGCTGCTGCCCATGGTAGCAGAAAGTAGAAAGTACTGAGGCTATCTCTCCAACATTGACAGTCATAAGATCTGGTCCAACCTGGAGGGGGTTTATACCTAAAACCTGATAGATAGAAGCAGAACCTGAATCCTAGATGAAGGGGCACCAGAAACACCCTGCCAGACATCTTGTCCAAAGTACAATCATGTGTTGCTTAATGAGAGAGAATCATCTGAGAAATGTACTGTTAGCTGATAGTCATTGTGAGAATGTGATAGAATGTACTTAAACAAACCAAGATGGTTATGACATAAATAGGTGATAAAATTTATGGGACTACCATTATATATGTGGTGTGCCATTGAACACAGTGTCCTTATGTGGTATAAGACTACATAACCAAAAGGGGCAGTGACTATAAAAGCAATTGAAAGTCTTGTGGATTAAAAGTGGGCAGAATGGTCCAGAACCAAGTCTGTGGATGGCAAGAGAGTATTGGAATCCCTTTCTCTGGGATTCCTAGTGCAGTTGTGAAGACCAATTTATGAACATCCCTATGTGCTATTTGCCAATTTTGATGTAGGAAATGACACTTGGCTCTAAGACAAAAGAATCTGAATTTTAATTCCTTTGCCCAATTCTTCCATTTGAAAACTGTCTAGCTTCTGATTCCTATTGGGTCCAGCTCAGCATGATTTTGACCAATTTGTAGATTAATTCAGAAATCATTGATGGTTACTTTGAACATAAAGGATCCCACCTACTGGGCTGCTGTAGACTTTGTGGTCAGTCACTCAGAAAACAGAAACATCTAGAATGCCAAGTCATACATGATGTTTGCTTTAATGCAATTGACAAAATTGATAACAAGAAATTAGAGTTTCATTACAATGTTTTCCAAAAAAACTGACAATCCACAGGAGCTTTCACACTTATTTCATAACATGCAATCTTTGTCAGAGGAAGCAGGTGGCAAGCAGTTTAATACAAGTGCATTTCTTCTTAGCAAATACTTTCCCCTCTTCTGGGAGTAATTCAGAGTTCAATTTAGCCTGACCACACCTGACCCAATCTAGCAGGATGATTTTTGATCAGAACTGCACATAGAAAATTGCAGTTAACATGCATTTTATTTTGCAATTCCAAATTATCTTTGTCTCTGCTTTTGTTTACCAGTGTTCCCACTGCCTTGTTTGGGTCTCAGAAAATCATAGTGTAGCAAGCTGAAAAGGTGAAGTTTTCAAATGTAATCATCTGTAGTACAGGCAAGATGATACTAGCACACTATTTTTGCTTATATACTGAGGACTAGACCAGCTGCATATAAAACTTTATTTGCTTTTCTGTGCTATTTTTGGATTTTATTATTCTTTTTCCACTTAGAAAAAAATCTTTTTTTTATTTGTTATTTCATGTCATCTTAAGAAAGAAAGCCTCTCTGCTGGCTGATGGTCTGAGGATGTAGTTCTGGGAGTCTCAAGATTGGGATATTTTTAATTTCAGTCTTCCTTCATCCATGGTCTCATGGCAGCAATTTTACTTTCTATTACAGATTTCTGCCATCCTAAACAATCCTTTAAAGGGAGCAATGATGCAATTAAAGCTCTCTGAGTCTCAATTTCCATATCTGGAAAAAAAGGGCTAGTAGAAATCTAGGCCCAGCAAATCTCTAGGTTGCTAGGCCACTGACAATCTAGCTCTGGCCACTCTTAGCCAGACAGCAGCTTTTATTCCTTTATGTATCATTGCTGTTTCCTAACAGAAGTAATTGGGGATATATATTACTTAAGCACTGAATTTTTCAGAGTATTATGGCAAGTTACTTCCATAATACTCTAAAACCACCAGACCCCTTTGAAAAGCTTTAGTGTCTAGAATGGGATATGTGTGTTCCAGCTTACACAGCCTCCCTCTGCATCCACTCCAGGGGAACACATTTCTTCCATCACTCTCTTCAGTGATGTTTTTCCTCCGTCCTTTTGTGTCTTTACAAGCTGCATTTCACTTCCTGCTTTGGCTTTTTCTGACCTGACTCCTTGAATCTATTGCCTTGTCTTTATTTTCTCCCCTGGGAATTTGCCCAGCTTCCACTTCGGGGGTTTTCCTCCTTTGATTGTCAGTGCCTTGTGCTGGTTTTTATTCTTGTTGTTGTTGCTGCTGCTCTGGAGAGATGGAAGGAGAAAATGGGTGAGTTGTTAAGTGATACAGTTGCCAAGTATTATTAATTATCCCCAGAACACTTTGTGTTTAATATTCTCCATTTATAACCAGTCTGTGGTGATGGCTCAGGTGCTGAGAAGTGGTCTGATAGGCACTCCAATTTCTCTTCATCTTGTATCCATTATGCGGTTTTTAAATCACTTTCTTGCTTTTGGTTGATATGACCAAAGATTTTTGTGCCCAATACTCTACTGCATTTTCCACCAAGATTTTTTTTCCATTAACATTTTATTTCCATTATCAACCATTCCACAAGTTTCTCATGTGACCTCTATTTGAAACTGGGCTTTCTTTTACTACCTGTGCAATCTTCACCTCTGTGAGCTTGTTTCTCTCTCTACAAAATATAGATGATCATACTTTTTCCATATTGTTAAGGTAAGAATTAAATGAGATGACACCTGTGAAAATTTCTAGCTGCTTAGGGCTCCCTGCCCCTTCTTTTCTCCCTCTCTTTATTTTTATATTTCATAAATATATACAGTGGGTTGTTTACACAGTTCCATAAAACATGTCTTTATTGGGGAAGGAAGCTTTGTGTTTTTTTTTTTTTTTTTTTTTTTTTTT
>NW_026000272.1:5627013-5634759 GCF_001458135.2 Marmota marmota marmota
TTTTTTTTTTTTTTTTTTTGTTGTTGTTGTTGTTGTTTTTGTATTTCAGGCATATTTGGGAAAGTTTCTAAAGCTATCTGAATAAAACTAAATTTCATTCCCAGGATTTAATTTGTGTCTTTGGTTTCTCTGGAAACTCACGGGTTACACTGTGTTAACTGACCCTCAAGGCTTCCCTAAACATGGTAAATATCCATTCAATAATTACCTCTAATTTTCAGATACTTTAACTTCCTTTTCTCCACTCCTTGTATACTGAAGTAAACCATAGCCATTTCTCCTTCCTCTCATGGTTTCTCAAGTAAACACCATCTGTCATAGTGCTTACCCTGCCAATGAGCCACTTCAGTTTTGGACTTCTGCACCTGGACCATTCATCAACTCTGGTTTATGGTATTTCAGAGATGTGGCAAAGTCTCATTTTTTTTCATTTCTCAATTCTCTTTTTCATTTGGAGTTGGCCTTAGCTTCTGAGGAATCCTCTTTGCCTTCATCTGCTAGAGTTCAAAAGGCTTGGCTCCAGTCCTTACTCACTGGCTCAACTCTGTAGCCATAACCATTTCTTTCAGGCCTATAGAATTGTCCACATTTATCTTTATCTTTGTACATACTGTTTCCTTTTTGCCTAGAATAAGCCAAAGCTAATACACTGTTCTGTGCTCTATAACAAAGGAAGTGTAACTCTAATTTTTTGGTTATCTTACCCATTCCTGATTCAAGAGAATATATGTTTCTTCAGGTACAATTTCTCCCATACCTCCCTTTGTGTCACCCTCTCTTTTGTGTTTCTTCTTCAATGAAGTTGCACAAATTTTACATTATGAGGGATTGTCCCCATAAATCAGAGAAGATAGTGCTCATATATCTACTGGGTATGACAGATAGGAATGCTGAGGCTCAGAACCAGAAATCTGCTTTGGAATTTTCTAACCCTGATTCTTTTTATAAAGTGATAATTGTTGATGAACATTTATTTATTTATATGTGGTGCTGAAAATCAACCCAGTGCCTCACACCTGCAAGGGCTCTACTACTGAGCTATGACCCCATCTCCAATAATCTCATTTTGATAAGTGTTTATCTGACCTCTAGAAGTTATCATCTCATGACGATACTTTTGGACTGTTCTAACTGGCATTGAATTTATTTGAATATTGGGCCAAAATATACTTTCTTATAATGTACACTAAGTAAGCTGGGGTAGTAGTTCATACATCTTGAATCACTGGGTTCTTTCCCACAAGCTATTCCTTCAAATCATTGAATACATTAATATTTCTTCAGCTACAATATTTCTTTGCCAAACAACTTCTGTTATCAAATCTTCCAGATGCTTTATCCTCCTAACCATTTACCTCTAGATATGATCTGTCATGTCAACATTATCTCAAAATGTGGCATTAAGAACTAAGTGATAATTTTAGGGAAGACATGTTCCTTACACAATAGAGGCTGTTATCTAATTCATTATACATAGTATGCTTCTTCTTAAATATCCTAATCACTACTCAGCAAGTTCATCACGTCATTGCCTGAGTCCGAACTTGTAAAAAATAATGAAGTACCTTTTCCTTAAAGCTACTGATTAGTAAGATTTCTTGTTTTATTTAATTTGGTCTGGATACTGGGTTCATATTTAGCTACATTAACTTTCACCTTGTTAAACATACTACTCTGTCTTTTCATCCCATTGAGGTGATTTTGGATCCTGTCTCTGTCATATTCTTTTATGTGAATTCAATTGGGTAGTCTTTTAAAGATGGCTTACAGACCTTGGGGATTAGAATATTGAAAGCTTAATGCTTATGTCTGAAAGTAAAGTCAGTCTTCCACTTATAAGTAACCTGCTACTATAGCCAAAACGTATGAAAGAAGACGGAGGGAGTCATATTCATAAAATCAGTTTCTTTTCATATAGCAAATAAATGTGTCACCCATATAGCTAATACGCAAAGGTTGAAATTCACATTCTGGAGCCAGACCCTAGTTAGTTTGAAGGCCAGCTTCCTCATTCCCTTGGTAGGACACATTAGGTCACTTGATTATCATCTCTGCCACTCTAAAAAGTGTGGTCCTAGGTACAAGCTTTTCAGAATAGAGGAGGGGATTATGTGATACAAGATATGTAGAAGAGCCTGGTGGTGAAAAATGCCTAAAATGTTGGTGGTACTCATTATGTATTGTGCTGAAAAGAATAGGTTTCATGTTTTCAAATTCACAGTTTTCTCAGCATTTCCAACAAGTCTTGAGATTTCCTCTTTGTTTTGATATTTAAATTTCTTCTAACATGTTGCAGTTTCTTCCTAAGCAGGTGATGAGCACATTTCCCTGAATGCCTCATTTATTCCCCCATGCCCTGAACTGCACATAGAGTTCTGTTTGATTTAAATAGAACAGTGCTCGACAAGGGCATATGCTGGTATAGAGTTCATTTCCAGCCTACAGACTTCTAGCATATGGAGAACCCATGTGAAAGCCAAGGTTGATCTGATCTGAAGGAAAGGTGATTTGCTAGAGGGAATCCTGGTGAGCATAGGCTTGAGAATCTCCTAACCCATTTCTCATCTCCCCCATACGCTTCAGAAAGGTGCCTTTGGAAGGGAAGTGAGCATAGCGTTTGTTCAGGTCAATGTTTTTTTTGAAAAATGTGTTATTTGTGTCCCTAGTGACTCACTTGTAATTTCATTTGCTTTCAGCTGATTGAGAACAATGGCAAGAGGGGCCTTAGTGGCTGCTCTAAGCTTGAGCAATTACCCATCAACCTCACAAGGTCTTGGCCATTTCTTGACCTCCCAGTTGTGAATTTACAGTTGTCAAGCTGTGTGCCCTGTACTTCCCAATGCTCTACTTTAGTGAGCATTGAGAAAATCAATGCAGCATGTAAGTTGTAAGACCCTGGAAACAAGCAAGATGGTGTAGATTTCAACATTGATTGTCTTAACTCCAAGCCTCTATTTCTTCATCTATATGAGTATAATCATGGCCCTACCTTCAAGGCTTGTTTTGATAATTGAAGTGATAATACAGTATTTGGTACTGGGCAAATGCTCAAATACATTAGTTTTCATCACTGTAATATTTTGCATAATTTTGTCTGCTTCGACTTACAGTTATTGCACAAAATATATAAGCCACCATTATCTTTTTGTTAAAATTTCACTACTTATTTCTCTCCCTATGAGAAAATTAGTTCCAAATCTAAATTAATGAATATATTTAATTATGAAAGACTAAATTGGCATCACTGTCTGAGTTGGATGGGACTGGAGAGAGGCTGAAGATAGTAGGACATTCTTCCTTTTTTTTTTTTTTTTTGAAAGAGGCCATGACATAGAAAGGGAGATGGGGTCAAAGAGTTATTGAGCAGGTAAGATGGGGAAAACCGAGTGGAATTGGGGCCCGAACTGAATGCAAGTCGAGCTCAGATGATAGAAGAGGTGGGCAGGCCAGCGTGAGAAAGATAAAGCTTCAGAAAAAAAAAATTCACACTGATACCTCATTTTATATTGGATACATTATATTTGATGATTTGTGCACACACACAGCCAAAGCCTAGGGCTAAACAGATGATATGTGTGTGCAATTTTGTCATCTAGGATGTGTGGAGAAAGTACTGAAGCAAACTTGACCTTGGAGAAGACCTATATTTGGGGCTGGGTTCAGGATGATGATCAACCTTGGGATGGAAAATTTGCCAAAGACTTGAGAGGGTCTCAGAGAGTGCTTCATCTTGAATTCTAATGGTAACTTATACGAAAGGAAGAACATCAGATACCGCAAAAATTCAAAAGGATTTTTGGAGCAAAGATGGAAAAACTTGATTAGATTTAGTTACTGTGAAATAAGGCGGGGGGGTGGGGAGGAGAGAGAGACTGGCCATTGTACAACAATGCCCGGATGTAAAGGGCTGCTTTCTAGTGGGCCCTATACCTTCTTCACATCAATTGTTGCATATATAAGAAACAGATTATAATAATGTCTAGTCTATAGAATTGTGTGAATTGGAAGAAATATTCACATAAAGTAGAAAGAAATGTCCTTGGTTTTCTATGGGCTCTTCATAAATCATGGACATTTTTTCTTGAGTAGTTAGGGTTTATATATGTATTAGTAGGCTGCAGCTTTCAGACAATAGTGATCCTGAAAAAGGTCCTTTGTGCCATGGGGCATTTTAAGCCTCCTTTTACAGTAGTAGTTGTGTGTGACCGAGAAGAAGAAAAAATCTGATAATAACAGTGGCAGAGACACACCTGCAATAACACATACATAGACACAGAGCAGGTATTTTCTAGAGTGTCAGAGCTATCCTAATGGTCTATTTGACTCATTCCAATCACTTCTCCATTTGGTCACTGAAAAACCTAAATGTAAGTATCAGACTGAAATTGTGAACTCTCACTGTTCAGACACTTCCAGAGTATTTCTTATATTAGTATTTTCTACATTATATAAAATGGTATACATTTTTTAACAATATTTAGAATTAACATTCATTCTAGCGTTTCTCTTCCCTCTAGTATCAATACTGTTTCAATGAAAAAAATCAGGAAACAGTATTGGAATTATGAGAAGTAGATGAACAAATTGATAACTTTTTCTGTAATTTTAACTTTATTTTTGGTTTTTATTGTAGAAAATAATTAAAACCAAACTACAAACAATATCCTACTTAGTAGGGCATCATATAATGTCAGCAGTAATATGTATAGATTTGTAATTTATAAAGATGTTTGTTTTCAAATTTGTTCCTAGCAACATATCTGTGGGGTAGTATCAAAATAACAAAAAACCTATGGCACAAATAAGATGCCTCACATTTTCCCCGATGGTTCAAATACATCAATTCATATGATTCTTACAACAGTGCTATGAGAAGTTGATATTATAATTTCACTTATTTTATAAATGGAGAAACTGAGGCACAGAAAATTCCAGTATCTTGTCTAATGTGTCTCAGCTAATGAAAGAGGGAGCCAGGATTTTGGCCCAGGCTGGGCTTATCTGGCTTCTGAGTCTGTTGCCCTATTTTGCTCTATAGTCTGCCTGCAGTAATTACACTGTGTCTTCATAGGATGGTTGTCAGCATAAACAGCAGAAAGGCACTGGGGACATCATCTGAGTCATATATATGGACTTGAGATGTTGAGTGTGTGCAGAGTACATACTGCTACCTTAAAAGCATGTAGGATCTCCTTTTAGTAGTTATGAGAACTTAGAGGCTTCAAGAAATTCATGTCTTGTTTTTTGCTATGTTGCTGTTTATCTAAACACATCTCTACTGAAATGTTTTAAAGAGCAAACAATATATGCTAATTGCAGATGATAAAACCATGTGAAGATATTTAATGGAAAATTTGTAGTCTCCTCACCCACCTGACCTCCATTCCTACTCACCTAACACAATTTTTTAAAAATATTCTTCTGCTCCAGGAAAAATCCTGAAACAAAACCCCCTGCTAACATGTGCAGTGCTGGAAGGAGGCTTGGTCGTTATTAGATACACCAGTAATGGGGCCATTCCATGTAGGTTCCCCTTCAATTCCCTGGTCTAGTTCAGGTCAGGGGAAAATTATCACATCAGTAGATGAATATGGCTTCATGCCTTAATGTGTAACTCTTAGTGAATTTGGAATGCATTTTGAGGTGTGTATAAAGGGAGCTCTAACAATCTGTGCCCCAGATACCAAATTCATCACCTTAATTAAGGCTGCCCCGTTGCCTGTGAAGTTCTGGGCATTAGCACAGTGAGTTGCTTTTTCTGGCAGGTAGTTCCACTCAGGGCCCTCTAAGGGGCCTGCCTGCCTTGCCCCTCCGTGCTTTGCATCTTACTTCTCTTACAGAGAAGTGACTCCTCTCTGTGACTCCCCCAAAAGGCTTCCATTGGGACCTCAGAAACAATATTTCCAACTGAAAATCAATTAGAAAAAATCAATATCTTTCTAATTTCTGGTTTCCCTTTTAGGAAAATTCCTGTAATAAATATCCCTTGATCCAGCGTTCCCTCACATTCTATAGTCAGTTTTAGCTTTCTTTTTCATATCATTTATGAGGAAATATCATGAAAGAGTACATTCAAGGCATGTTAATTTTTATCATGGAGACAATTACTCCCTCCCCCCACCCCCCTCTATTTCCTGATGGATTTTTGCTGGTTTGTAAGTAAAATACTTGCTTTTATTTAGCTTTTACACTTACTGCACTTAACAAAAGTCCATGTAACATTTACTTTTTGTCAAACATGATGTGTTTTGGTAAATATTAAAACTTTTCTGTCTGCTCACTTCTGTGTCTTAGGGCCTAAAACAGATAATACCCTCTGTACTTTGGATGCAGTTTAACATTAACAAGCTCAGCACCACCAAGGGCTAGGCATGGTCCCACAGAAGGAGCTAACCCCTTCTGTGGGGGCTTTCCCTCCTGACAAGTGACTGAACTCACTTGTTTAGGTCTGCCTTGGCATCTGGACTTTCTTGTAAACAGTCTGTTGTGAAGTTGCTGCCAACTGGCCCAGGTTTGCCCTGGCAGTTATATGAAGTCACACCCTTAGAAGCATTATGGTAGGCTCTTGAGCAATGTAACAGTGGGGATTATATCCCACTAGTTAGCAGGTTTACTCTGAGTTCTCCTCCTGATAGCTCTAGGGAGTCCAAGTAGCAAGTCTAGAGTCATCAGTGAGTGTATTTTGTGAGGCCTGACATTAACATGCCAACCATCCTTACGTTTTTGTGCTGACTTTTAGTTTCCTGGTTTATTTATTTGATCTCTGCTGTATCTCACTGAATTAGAAGTCGTAGGAATTGCATCTGCTTGGAAGATTTGCAGAAGATGAAATAAGGACATCCCCGTATAATCAGTTAAGTGGTGTTGTGCCATCCTCCAAGGGCCATAGCTAACTGCCCACATGTCTGCATCTCATAGGACTCAGCTGTAACTATGGTTTAAACTGCTGTTGCTTGAGGCAGGCTTAGGAGAAACACCCTTTCCTCACCGAGAACTAGTGTATAGTGTTAATCCATGTCAGCACTTGGATGGCTTTATGGTTCTAAAAGTAAATTTTTGAAATTGTCCTACTGTATCCTTTGTTTGCATGGTTTGTAAAGTTACAGTATGTTCTGTCCCCAGCATTCCTCCATTAACTTGATCCCTTTGATCTGTCAGGGTTGGAAACCAGACCTCAATGTGCTAATTATTATGCTAACTCTAAAATGCCTGTGAATGCCTGGTGGGGTAACTCTTCCTTATTACACTCACCTTTGGAAATTTATCAGAATGTACCACATTTGTTTCTGTATTCTTTTACCATCATTTTGTCCATTGGGGGGAAATATAACTCAGGATTTATTTTTCAAATGCAATGAAATGTCCATGAATGTGAATTTAGGAGGAAATAATCTCATTACCAATATCAAATGTTCCATCCAAGTAATGTGAGTCTATCTCTTCATTCAAGTCTCCTTTTATAAGCCTTAGAAAAATGTTCCTTATAGGTTCAGAATGATTCTTGATATATTCTTGATTCTATAGCTTTTTTCCTTTCATGAGTGATTATTTCCATCTAACATGTATGGCTAATCGGTTTCTACCTAATTCAGCTGTATTAAATATTTGATAATTTTTGTATATTATTTGATGTGTTTGCAGAGCCTCGTTGAAAGTCAGGTGAATACTGTTAATAATTGAAAGGTGAATACAAATCACCCCACATACACACTTCATACATGTGGTCAAGAGCATGTTTTCCTGGCT
>NW_026000272.1:5636374-5648414 GCF_001458135.2 Marmota marmota marmota
TTTTTTTTTTTTTTTTTTAATAGATGTCTGCACCTAATAGATTTTTTTTCATCATAATTTTATAAACATTTTTATTTTGTTTTTGCTCTTAATTTTATTTTCTTTTGTGACTATCTCTTATGAACAAGAAACATGGTCATATTTTGCATGATACCTTTTTGTCCCACCACTTTAACTCCTGACACTACATATGGTATTTTTAGGTCATTTCAGTTTATTTATTTATTTGTTGTCATTTGTTTTTAGTAGTAGGAACTGAACCCAGTATATTTAACTATCAAGCCATATCCTCTGCTCTTTATTAATTTTTTCCCTTCAGTTTTAAAGACAGGATCTTGCTAAGTCCTTAGGCCTCACTAAGTTCTTCACATTTGCAATCCTCCTGCCTTAATCTCCTGAGTAGCTGGGAGTGTAAGTGTACATCAGTAGCACTCCAGTTTTATGATCACTCTCATGAAGTTCTAAAATAATTTTTAGTAGACCATCAGTCCAGCCTAGTACATAGTATTTCAAGTCACTAGCAATTTCCCACTCTCTTCTTATAAAGATTCATGTTATTCAGAGTACTGATCCCTATAATCATGATCAAGACTTTTATCTCCTTGTTTTCTTCCTAAAGCATTAATGTCTAGAGAATGTAGGTATAAAAATAAAAAGTATGCAAAAATATAGTTCCCATTAAGAATTCCTTTAAGAAATTATTATTTGATATAGAAGAAAGGTAATAGATACCAATTAATCCTTCGTTTGCAAATGGTACTTTGATAATAAGTAAATAAAATTTCATAGTTAAGATAGCTTTTGTTGGTTTTCATTGTCAAAATGAGATTTCTGAAAATCTTCCTGTGAAATTTAATCTGAAATGAAAAGTTTTCTTTGTTTTTGTTTATTGGTACTAATATGTTCTTGGTATGAAATGTGGAAATCCAGAAGAGAACTTGAACTACTGTATATATCTGCATGATATGAAACCCATCAATCAGTTGTTCCTTTTTATTATTACCCCTATTACTTCAACCATACCTACAACTATCAATTGTGTTTTATAGTGTACTAATTTTATTAGTAATGAGATGTTCAGTTATTACTTCAGGGATATAGTGATTAGTTTTCATATATTTTTTGAGTATATGCTGTCATTATCAACCTATTTACTTATTTTCTAACAAGGATGACTGTTGTCTGTAAAATCCTCAAACCCCCTCTGTTATGTGTATTTTACCCAGTTTTAAATTTTTTAGATGGGTATGTGGTCCCATTCCACCATCTAGTTTGGAAGGAAAAGTCTCCATTGACCATTTCCTAGGCAGGGCAATAATGAGACATGAGAAGTCAGATACTTCTAGTGTCTCACAGTAAGTGATTTTTTTTAAGTCAGTGTATTAAACTCTTACCTCATGTCAACTGGTATCTTTCTGGGTATATTTAAAATATATACACATTCAATACTTATTGTGAGGTGCCTAGAAATTCTTGTGGGTGTCTCTTCAGGTTCTGGTTTTGATAATTTATTTTCTAGATGCATATTTACCAACTATCCCTTATTTATTTTGTTCATTACAGAATATTTCATGAATATCCATGCTAAAATGTGTGGATGGATAGATGTGTTTAAGAGGGTCTAAACACCCATATATTTGTCTAATTAACCACAAGAATACATTGGTGCTCCCTATTTGCAAGCAATAATTTTTCCAGGTTTTTCAGCTAGCATTAGAAACATTATGCATGTATGTAATGTATATACATATACACATTTAGTATTTTTTTAATTTTCATTCTTTTCAGATTACTGTTTGTAGATAAGAAATGTACTTTACCTATTAGCCCAACTCACTTTTCACACCTGTAGGTTAGGATAACTCCTACAGAATTATGAAATAATCTTCAACAAAACATCATACAACCTAAAATCTTTACATTCTGAAGAAGTTTCAACTCTCCTCTCATATGAGTTTATATTATTCAGAGTACTGAACTCTCAAAGCATGACTCATAAACTTTGCAAAACTCCTTTTTGATGCATTAACATCTAAAGAACTAATTTTAGATTCCATTAAAATTTTCTGAAAAACTTAATTATTGGTAGGAAAAATGGTATTAGTAGTGAATGACTGTTTTCAAATGGTATTTCATTATAATTAAACCAATCTTTACTTTTCATATTGTGATTGCTTTAATGGTTTTATGGATTCTCACCTTCCAAATGTACTTTCCAAAAGTTTTTTCAATTAATCATTTATTTGCCGATAAACTTGTTGGCGTTTCTAAGTTAGCACTGCTTTAGAAATTAACTTGAGGCATCCAAGTAACAAAACATTGGTATTCAGAGTGTAACTTTTTTGATTCCAGTAGTAAATGTGCCCTGGCCAGCCTCTGCACACAGCATAAATATACCAAAAATTAGTCCCTAAACATAGGCATTACCATAATTGGTAAGTAGCAAAATGATGCTTTTGTTGTGAGAAGAAATCTGTCACATAATGAATTTGGAAGAAATTTTATGGCTCTAAGCTCTACCATCAGAAAAATTTGGAGTCCATTTAGTTGTTATTTATTTATTTATTTGTTTGTTTGTTTTTGGTACCAGAGATTGAACCCAAAGTGGCTTAACCCAAATCCTTTTATTATGTGTTTTTGTATTATTATTATTATTTTTTTTTTTTTAGAGACAGTGTCTTGCTGATTTGCTTATTAGGGACTTTCTAAGTTGCTGAGTCTGGCTTTGAACTCAATCCTCTTGCTGCATCCCCCTGATCCATGAGACCACTTAGTTTTAAGAGATTAATTTTACTAGGGATGGTGAATTATAACTAATTGTTAATTACTGAAAATATTAGATCTGGTAGATTGGAGCATACCATTAGTTTTTCCCCTTTTAAATATTTAATTTAATAAAATGTAATATAATAACTGGTTCCTGTTCTTTTTCAGATTCTTCACAAGTCTTTTTTTCTAATTTATTTTCCTGACAAACGTGTGTCAATAAGTTAGTAAGATTCATTGGCACAAGTTTGTTGTGAGGGTAAATGGGAAAATATACATAAAGGCCTCAAATAAATCCATTGACTGCTCTGTTAGATATAAAAATGGGATGTATTTTTTTTGTCATTTCTGTTGGCTCTTTTTCACCTCTACCTCTTTTTTCTATTCTTCATCTTTCCATTTTCTTTTTCTCACATCCTCTGAGTCATCTACTTCCTCTCCTTTCTCTTTCTTTTGCAGGGATATCTGCCACTTAGCTACATCCACATCCCTTTTTATTTTAAGAGAGTCTCTCAGTAACTTGCCCAGTCTGGCCTCAAATTTACAATCCTCTTGCCTCAGTCATCTGAGTCATTCAGATTACAGGCACAAATCACTATGCTTCTTCCTTTTTAATCAAGCTATGCCTATTTTTCTTCTTGTCTCATCTTTTAATTGCATGACTACTAAGTCTTATTACCTAATTTGAGTACTTTTCTGTTTCTCTATAATAGCAAAAGTGGGAGCTAATTATCAAATTGAACATTGAAATATTATCTCTGGATGTTCTGGGATATATAAAGGTAAAAGGCTTAATTCCTACTAGTCCATTCTTTTAATTAATTTTTGCCAACTCAAATCATGATAAATGTGTATGTGGGGGGTTTACTTAAATATAACCAACAAGAAATTCATTTGCAGATCTGAGACAGTGTTCTTCCCATTTAAACCTGGATCTTTATATGGGACTCAGTATTCCTGAAAATTATTATTCCTAAATGACCAATGGTAAAACGGAGTTAATCCCCATAATTAGGAAGGGGTTATAAAAGTAACCCTAGCTCATCTCTGATGTAGGTTCCAAATATATAATGCAATACAGATTTTGGTGTTTTGATTTGATATTTTTGACTTCTTTGTTATAATATAATGTGGCAACTTTGGGGCCTATATTTTCAAATAAGATTCTAAGTTTATTTTCCTCAGTAAATAATAAAGAGTTTATAAGCCAATTCAGCTTCCAGTTTTGTTGTAGAAAACTTTTTGACTTTGTTAACAAAGATCAATTTGTGTTACCTACTGTGACTTTTCCTTGTTTATGACATTTTTTAATCTGATGTGGCAAATTCCCTATATTTCTGTGCCTGTGGTTTTCTTGATTGATATCTTCCATTTTACTGAAATAAACATGAGAGACACATTCTCATATTTCCCTCAAAATAATTTTCACAGTGTTAGTTAAATATGAATAATGAATATATTTGAGAAAAATCTGTATTACTACAGTATAAATGTTGCTTGTCAGGCCAGAGGTAATTTAGAAGTTACAAAATTGTTTATATATGTATATATATTATGCATATGTTATTTTTTACTGATGACAGTAAAACACAGTTCTGGTTTATTTTTGGAATTTTGAACTTTTAAAAAGTTTTACATGTGTTCTTATTCGTGTAGTCTTTGGACAATGATTATTGATATTACTTGAGTGATACAGGTGTTTTAAAACAGGAATTCAACATGTTATTTAAATGACATTTGATAGCTAATAGTGTTGCTTTTGAGTTTGTTGATTTTTTTCACTTCAAATGAATTTTCACATAGTGTCTCTTAATATTTGTGGCATATTTGTGTTATTCAGAAATATTAAAAATTTTAGTATGTTTGTTGTGATTGTTAAATGAAGAAAATCCCTAGTGTGTTTTCTGTTGGTTAAGTAATTTCAGGCATTTTACTTACTGCTGTTGGTGTTGCTACTACTATGTGTAACATAAAGTACATTTTTACTTACCTTCTTAACAAGATGGTATGTACAGAAATTGTGATGGCTTCATTGCTTTGAAAACATCACATAGGAAAACATCTAAAAAACATTGAACTATTGAGATTTAATGAATATGTTAAGTTCTGTGACTTAACTACAGTGACTAGGTGGTTTTAATGTAAAATTTAATTATCTGAGCAAAGAAAATACTCCTCCACATGTCATTTTTAACTGGTGCTACATACACAGTGTTTAAAACATAGTTATATTTGTCATATGCCTACAAATATAGATTGGTGTTCACATTCAGTTCCAGGATATAATGATTTATTTCAGTACATATTGAAATATATTCTGCATATTAAGATCATTCATGTTCCAGAATTATTCGTGTAAATCCTTGCCAAAATAAATATATATTCATTTCCATACTACTGCATCCTGGAAAAGAGAGAAATCATTGGGAAGAGAGTAAAGGTGAATGATTTCTTTTTTAAAAAATATATATTTATTTTTTTTAGGTGTAGATGGACACAACACAATGCCTTTATTTTTATGTGGTGCTGAGGATTGAACCCGGGCCCTTCCTGTGGTAGGCGAGCACTCTACCACTGAGCCACAATCCCATACTGAAAATTTTTGAGTTTTTTCCAATCCAAGATTCAAATTATCTTTAAATTAACTGATTCTGCTCTTTTGAGCACAGTGTCTCTTCTATAACCATTATTCTCTGTTGGAATTTGGTTTTCTGTTGTAGATTACAAAATTTTATTTAAGCTATTGCTAAAACATACTGTTGTTGATGCATTATGATTATCTTTTAAAAAAAATACTCTTACTGAGATTCACTCGGTTAGTTTCGCATTTGGAGGTATATATTCAAGTTGCAATGAAGAGGGCTGGGGTTGTGGCTCAGTGGTAGAGCATTTGCCTAGCATATGTGAGGCACTGGGTTCAATCCTCAGCACCACATAAAAATAACAAAGTAAAGGTATTATGTCCATCTACAACTAAAATTGTATTTTTTAAAAAAGTTGCAATGAAGCAACATTCAGTTTGCACTGTCTAGTACAAGTGTGCTTCCAATTGATACAGTTGAGTTTTGTGCTCTATGTAGGGCCCAGATATTATGGAGACTTTAACATACAAGGCAATGGCATAGTATGGTTAGTCTTCAGAAATTCTTTGTATGTTTGTGAAGAATTTTTGAATAGGAAATCTGTGTAGTTAGCACGGTTGACTTTACTTTGATTGAAATGAATATTAAGGTAATATACTTATGTTTCTGCTACTATTTTGGTAAAGGAAAAAATTAACACATTTCTCAATCATTTATAGCAACAGTTCTTGGATAAGAAATTAATAATAACTATATAAAGAGAAATATAGAGTGAATTTGAACACTACTGAAGCTTGTTCTGAGGAATGTGTAAGGGCAGTCAGTATTACAGGTGAGTATTAATGTATAATGATTTTTGTTAACATTAAACATTTTTATTAACATTAAAAATGTTACATTTGTCAACCACAAAGAAAATTTTTGTTAGAATAATGTGATGTGTTTAGGCCATCATAAAATTTCCCTCATTGTAACATCTGTATTCTCAGTGTGCTTTCCCAGAGAGTGAATTTGGGCAAGCACAAAATTTTTTTAAAGTAGGTATTGCTCATCTGCTGATTTTTTTCATGTCCTATATTTTTTTTTCCTTAGGAAAGCCGTGTTATATTGTTTAGTAATATATAGAGATTATATAAGATTTTTTGGCAATCTTATTCATATGTATATGAATAAATATATATTTGGTAGCAAGGATTGATTCCAGGGATACTCTATTATTAATCTACATCTGCAGCCCTTTTTAAAATTTTTATTTTGAGACAAGGTCTTGCTATGATAAGACTAGCCTTGAACTAGTGATCTGCCTTCCTCAACTTTCCAAGATGCTGGGATTACAGTTGTGCACCACTGTACTGGGCTGGCAATTTTAATTATTTTTTTATGATGTTGATCATGTTCTTATCCACTATTGTCTTTTCTTATTACTGGTAGACAGGTGTATAAACAATTTTTGTAACACAGTTGAGTTTCCTGAGTTTTCCTTAGATTTCAGACTATTCTAGTTTGTTACACTACAGTTTATATGAATTAGATTTAAATAAAGCCTTATAAGTTTTTAGTTTAGAATGCAATGATAATTGGTTTTGACGTAAAAGAAGTCTAATATTGTGATGATAAAATTGCTTTTGCTTCTACTATGCTTTCTGATTTCAGAAAGCACCTTGACTACCAGGTAGATAATCATTCACCAAATGATACTTATTACTATAACCAACTAAAATGGCCGTAAATACTGAGACAACATTTATTTTTATGATTGCTCATAGGGTGAAGATTAATTTTTACCTTTAAAAAGATGGGAAATCTTTCAATGCTTAAAGGTTAAACTAGCTGTTAATGTTCTACTCCATGTTACTTTTTATTTATTAGTGCATAATAATTACACATAATTGTTCTGTCCATTTCAAATTTCACAAATTCATGAAATATAATATGCTCCATTTCAATTCCCAGTAGCATAGCTTTCCCTCTCACTTTCTCTCATTTCTTTCTCTACTCTGTTGGTCTATTAGTTTATATTTTAATTGGTGTATTATATTTATACATAAAGTATAATTAATTGTGGTATATTCATACATGCACATAACATAATTTGCATTGAATCTATATATATATTACTTCTGGTAGTATGTTCATTTTGACAATATTAATTCTGCCTATCCAAGAACTTGGGAGGTCTTTCCATCTTCGCAGTCTTTCTGAATTTCTTTCTTTAGTGTTCTATAGTTTTCATTGTAGAGATCCTTTATGTCTTTTGTTAAGTTCATACCCAAGTATTGTATTTATTTTTTTGTGGCTGTTGTGAATGGGATGGTTTTCCTAATTCCTTTTTTGTCAGGTTCATTACTGGAGTATAGGCACATTTTTTAGTTATGGGTGTTGATCTTGTATCCATCTACTTTGCTGAATTTATTTATGAGCTCTAGTAATCACAGATATTGTTTGAACATAAGTTGCCAGATGTGAAATATAAACTTTTTTTCCTCTTCCTCGTATGTGATAACATTGGTGATAGTAGCACAAAGTGGATTACTACTACTGTGTTTAATAATCAACTTTATTAGTTTCAGGATCCAAGAACTCTTTGCAGAAATATGACATCCTTCCTTATTTTTCTCATTTTCCGAGATTAATCTGAGTGGCTTCTACACTTTGTGCCAGTTTTTATTCAATATTGTTCAGGCAGTGAATCATCAGTAACCAAACAGTTTTGCTTCTAGTTGATTTGATGGGCCTTGTCAGTTACCTGGACCCAGACAAAGCACAAACATGAAGGTCCCAAACATTAGCAATGGAAGAGTGGACATTAATCTTCCCTAAAATAGAAAATTTTCAAAGACTAACCCATTGTGTATTGGTAAGTAATTTCTGAATCAGACATTCCTGTGTCACTGATGAGTTTGAGTTTAAGGGTATACAAATGAATTTGATGATTAAATCATATCTTTTCACAAAAGTTTTACAAAATTATATTATTTTAAAATAATATGAATCTGTTGAAGAATATCTACAGAAAGCAATAGTTATATAAGATTTAATTGTGAAAGTTTTATGTCTGCACTCCTCAGTTTGTTCATGTAACAACAATACTGTATTAAAATAATGAAATAAGATGCTAAAACTTTTATAATTGGGAAATGTCATGAACAAAATCAAGAAAGCTTGTTATTTGTAACCATTAATTTCCCTCCACCTGTGTTTGCAGGGGCTTCAATATGTGTGGTATGAATACATTATCTTTGTTGGCATAGCTACACAGAGTATTTTAGAAAATGTGTAAGTTGAATAAAAATAAGTACAGTATATTCCAGATGAAAAATATACTAATAACCAAATTCTGAGTGATAACTGACAATACATTTCTTAGTACTAATGTCATAGTAGTGTTTAAAAACTGATATGATTAGTTACATTAGCAATGACAATTTTTCTGAACATGTGCATACTTGACAGAAACATATTTCAGACTTTCATACAGATTTCCCCATTTGATACACACAACAAATCTGTCCCCAAACACAATAATTCTAGTTTGGTTTGTCATGAGGATTGAAAAAATGAGAATTTAAATTGAGAAACTGTAATAACTGTATAAACATAAAAATAATCATAGTATCTCAACAACAACATGCAGTATACACACTAAAGTCTATTCAAATTTGCCTAATAGAATTCTTATGTACAACCTACTTATTTAATTTTGAGGAAAAAGTTTATCATCAAGTTCTTTTTTTTTTCCTTGTACTGGAGAGTGAACCTAGGGGTGCTTACCATTGAACTACATCTCCTATCCTTATTATTTGAGACAAGGTTCCTAAGTTCCTGGGGCCTTGCTAAATTGCTGAGGCTGGCCTTGAACTTGCAATTGTCCTGTTTCAGTCTTCAGAATTACTGGAATTACACGAGTTTGCTCTTATACCCAGCCATCCAGAAATTTTTAATATGAATGAAATTTCTCATATCCAGATTTGTTTACATAGTAGTGCTTTGCCAATTTAGTGAGAAGAATGTAACGTTCTTCAAAATCATGATTCTAGCGTTCAGTCTAACAATAAAATAAACCCTTGCAAGGTAAAAATTGAGGTCTCTTAAGAGAGGCAGAGCCTAAAAATGAAGGTGCTGCCTTAACTGTTTGGTACAATGTGATTATGAGGTAAAATGTTCATTTAAATCCATTTCAAAAACCCTCTACTTTAGCTCACACAAATAGTATTATGGGAAAAGTAATGAGGATATATGGTTGTGGCACAAAAGATAATCTCAAATATCAGATACCTTATTCAGAGTCAAAAATCAGATTCAGACAACTATTTCACTGAATCTATTGAGATGATCATTTTTTTTTCTTATGCATTGTGTTACAGTGGGAAATTGGCAGGCTAGGACTGGGTTCTATCTTCCCACAATGAGTCTGCGGTAAGCTTGGATAGTGAATGAGGTCTTCTTTGCTTCCCTTTTCTCATTGTGCCTTGAGCAATGTAAAGTGTTTACAGAACATGTTTTTATCTATATATTTCTTTATTTTTTTATGTTGTTTAAGAAAATAGTTTGTCCCTTGTTCCTCCATCTAATCTGGAAATTGTAATCTCGCTTTACCAAATGTTAGGAGTCCTGAAATTGTGAGACATATATAGGTATAGAATTTTTTTTCTAATATCTCACAGTTGAATTTTAAAAATAATTCACTGATGCATTCGTAATAAAATTAGGAGTAATTCATTTAGCATATGAAAAAAGGTAATAATTTATAGTGAACTGTGTAATAATTACCACCTATGAACTGACATCTCACTGGGTGTATTTTAAATATATGCCCATATTATTATATACATATGTATGCACCCATATTATTATATACATATATACACAGACATTATATCATTGTATGTGCTTCCATACATATGGAAACTTTGGTTTTCTTGTGATTGTGGTTTTATGCTCATTTTCAAAGTGAGTATTGGAATCCATGTACTTATTATTTTAGTACATATTTATTCTCTAGAATACTCTATAGATATATATGATGATGATGATGTGTGTAAGTGTTTCTGTTTTCTTATATTCATATTCAAGGAATGCTTTGAAAGCTTCCAGTTTACAGGTAGTAACCTTCTTTATTTTATATTCATTATTGGGATTTTTGTAACAGATAGCATTACTTTTTGTGCTTGAAGTTACCATTCCTGTCTTAAACAATACCATACTGTTAGTGATTGCGTTGTAGGTTAACCATATATTTTTATATATTCTGTTGGAAGTGCTTCCTTTTTGTCAGATTTTTTTGGTGATAAGTTACATTCATCTTTGTAGGTTAGGACCATAGGTGTATAGTAAGTCAATGATCTAGTAATAAACATTGACTTGAATCTACTGGAACCATTTTGTTTCCAGTTGAAGAAGTTGTGTCTTGGAAGACACCTGAACACAGTAAATCTAGAGAATATTAATCTTTAAACATGGAGAATATCAGTATAATCATTATTTGGCAAATTATATATCTGTTGTGTGAGGAGCATCTTCTTAACTTGAGTTTAGAAGTATTCTGTTTCTAGCTCTTGTGTCGTACCATCATATATCTGAAAAGGCAAACTTGTGGAACATTGGTATAAATAAATATGATGGAATAGCAATGGTGAATTAGAACTAATATAATTGTTGAAAATATAGCTAAGTAGAATGTAACTAGGAAATGAGTATGCCATAATAAATTGTGTGTGTGTGTGTGTTTTTTAGATGTGCTGGATTATGTAACATAATACCTTTGCTTCCCTTGCTTTTTAGGATCCTAAAGTATTTTCATCATGTGCTTCCTCATTAATTTTCATGGTGAATCGATATCACTGTTAATAAAAGTTTTAGTAATATGAATTTGTCGTGAAAGTGGAATAAGAAAGGTACATTGAAGCTCCAAGTACTGTGCCTGCTGTGTAAGTAAAGAGATGTAATTTCTTCCTGTTTTTCAGTTAATGCCTCTTTATTTCTCACAGTTCTCTTCAAGATTTTCCCCTTTCTCTTGCCTCTCCTCCTTTGACTCCTCCATTTTTCTCTTCATTTTATTCCTCCTATTTTTCTTCTCTTTTCATCAGTATTAATAGTAAGCAATACTACTATCTCTAAAACAGTTTTATGTCTCCATTTAACATGAAACACTGGAGGGAACAAGTTAATTATTACCTTGTAGTGTTTACCTCGGATCTCCTGGGACATGTAAGACCATAAATGTTTTTTTTATTAGTAGACTATTTTTCAGGTTATTCTTGTTGACTCTATGAAAACATAGGAATGCAAGTGGGGTTTAATTAAATATTCTCAACAGGAATTCCGTTTGCAGTCCCATGACATCATTTTTGCTATTTGAACCATGGTGGCCAAATGACCTTAGTTATCCTTGATAATTTTCTTTCCATATATAAACAATGGACCAGTAGTAGTTAATCCTAACAGAAAGAGGTTCACAAAGTAGATATAGCTTGTATGCTGACATCAGTACACAATAGGTTATGGCATTCAACTTTTGTGTTCATCCAGCAGGATATGCCAGTTTATTCATAGATCTCAGGAAAGAATATGTTAGCTGTAGGCCTTCAATTTGTGGGTGTGTGAGAGAGAGAGAGAGAGAGAGAGAGAGAGAGAGAGAGAGAGAGAGAGAGAGAGATGAGTATGATGATAGTGAATGATATATTTCATTCTGT
>NW_026000272.1:5654136-5664858 GCF_001458135.2 Marmota marmota marmota
CAGTGTTTATAATATATATTATATATATATATATATATATATATATATATAAATTTATATATTATATATATTTATATATATAAATAATCATATAAATTGTTATGTAGTTTTTCTCTATTCTGCAAAGAAAGTTATATTTTGAAAGACTTTGCGTTGAATATTGAGATCACCATACATAGTATGGACTTTATACCAATATTGATTTCTCCTGTCCATAAGTGTAGGACATTATGTTGTGCCTTCATTTTCATTTTTTTCAATAAATACATATTTCTTTATATCTTCCTTTTTAAAAAAAAGTTTTTAGTTGATAGACCTTTATTTTATTCATTTATTTATATGTGGTCCTGAGAATAGAACCCAGTGTCTCACACATACCAGGCAAGCACTGTACCACTGAGCCACAACCCCAGCCCTCTTTATATCTTCTTAATACTTTGGTTGTTCAAAAGTTAAGTTGATATGTATTTGTATATTTTCCAAGATTTTCTTGTTATTAACTTCTGTGGTTTTTTTTTTCCATTGTGGTCATAAAATATAGTCAATAGGATTTTATTTTTTAAGATGTATTGAGAATTATTTTATAAACTGTGAATTCCTGGAAAAGGTTTCATGTGCTGATGAGAAGAATAGGTGTTCTGTAACTCTTCAATAGAAATTTCTGTATGTCTCTTAGATTCATTTGTTCATTTCTGCTATTCCTTTGTCCATTTTATGTCTCAGTGATCCGTCTGTTGCTCAATATGGAGTGTGAAATCACCCAAATATTATTCTACTCATCTGTCTCTCCCTTTGAGTTTTAATATTTGCTTATATATTTGAGTATTCTTTATATTGAGTGCATATATATGTTTAGAATAGTTGTGTTCTCTTGCTGAAGTGTCTATCACTATATAATGATCTTCTTTGCCTCTTTTTTGTGCTTTTGATGCATTTTATGTGTTAATATGTATACCTGTGCTTTATTTTGATTTCATTTGCATGAATGTCTTATTCAACCTATGTTATTCAGCTTTTCATTGCTGTGAACAATTGACCTGATAAGAATGAATTAAAGGAGAAAAAACGTTTGTTTTAGCTTAGGGGTTTTACAGGTTTAGTTCCATGGTTGACAGACTTCATTGTTCTAGCACCAAGATGAAGGAAAGCATCATGGCAGAATGATGTGGTGGAGGAAGGCAGTTCAGACCTTGGCAAGCAGGAAACATATTGAGTATGAAACACCAAGGATGATATAATCCCCGGGGACTCATTCCCTATAACATAACTTGTCCAACCAAAATCTGGCTGCCTATAGCTACTTCCATTAATCCACTCTAATTTATTCATCAAATTGATTAAGCTACTGATTAGGTTACAGGTCTCATGATCTAATCATTGACCTTCTGAATATTCCTACATTGTCTCACAGAGGAGCTTTTGGAGGACATCTCATATCTCAACTATAACATTATCCCTTTTCTTTCGATTTTTGTGGTTCCTTAGAGGTTAAGTGAGTTTCTTATAATCAGCATATAATTGGGTCTTTTAAAAAAATACTCAGTCACTCAATATCTTTTAATGGAAATTGTAATCTGTATATATACAAGATAATTATTGACAGCTAAGGTCTTACTGACAGCAATTTTGTAAGTTGTTTTCTGATTCTGGTGTCATTTCCCCCCCTGTTTGCTTGTAGTGTCCTTTTGAGGTTAAATGATTTAGTGTGCTTTGAGTCCTTGCTTAATAGTTTTGGTCTATCATAGATTTTTACTTTGTATTTCCCATGAAGCTTACAAAAATTCCTTTGATGATTAGAATCTCTTTGAAGTTAAGAGCAACATAACATGATCATAAGATAAAAACAAACATAAAAGATAGAAAATATTAATAGTAAGGGCACCATACAATCTTGAATTTGATGTCCTATTTCATATCTTTATCTCTTAAAACTTATGTTTTTATTATATTACTTGATTTTCATTTTTTAGTCTTTATTCTAAAGATATGAATGGTCTACCCAATTTTCTTATGGTATTTGAGCATTTCTTTTTACACATTAATGTCTTTTTTTGAGAATTAAGAACTTACTTTGCTTTTGTTTAACAAATCTGGTGAAGATGTGTTCTCTCAGCTTTTTTGGTGTGGGAATGTCTTTATCCCTCCATTCTTCATTTTTTTAATTTGTTTTAATTAGTTACACATGACAGTACAATGATCTTGACATTTCATACATTTGAATCAAATGGGGTATAATTTCTCATTTTTCTGAGTGTACAGGTTGTAGAATCACATTGGTCATGCAGTCACATACATACATACAGCAATACTAGTGTCTATTTTATTCTGCTGCCCTTCCTATCCCCCCTTTCCCTCCCCTCCCCTCCCATCACTTCTCTCTACCCAATCTAATGTGACACACTTGTTTTTTTAAAATTTTTCCTCACATCATCATACATGGATTCTATGTAATGATGAGGTTGTCCTTCCATCTTCTGTGAAATTCCCCTTCTCCCTCCCTTCCATTCTTCATTTTTAAAGGATATCTTTACTGGGTGAATTAGTCTTACATGACAGCTTTTTTCCTTAAGTACTGTGATGATCTCATGCCACGCTGTCTTTTCCTGCAGGGTTTCTGAGGAGAAATCTATTCTCAGACAAATTTGAATAACCTTATGTGTTTTTCTTTTGCTGCTTATAGATTTTTTTATTTTTCCTTGAGAACTTGATTATAATAGTTTTCAAGTAGACTTGCTTGAGTTTTATCTGACTGGTCACCTTTGACATCCCATAAGAAGACATCTAATCCTTCTCTATGTTTTAGGCATTTTATGTTGCTATTTCTTCAAATAGGCTTTCTACCCTTTTTGTAATTTTCAAGTCCCTGTTGAAACCCAGTCAGCCAGATCTTTATTCTTCTAATTTTGTATCAAAGTTCACATAAGCTTTCTTCATTCCTTTTCATTCTTTTTTTCTTTTTCACTATTTATATTTATGTAGCCTGTCTTTTAAGTTCCCTAATTTTTTTTCTGGGAGCTACACTGCTAAATAATTCTATTATTTAAGAAAAATGTATTTAGTACATTTTTCATCTCAAGCATTTCTGTTTGATTTTTTGATTGCCCCACATCTTGTTAAGTTTCTCTGTTCAGAGTATTGAATAATTTGTTTGTTGAGTTTCCTTAAAACAGCTGTTTTTAATTCTCTTCCTGAGAATTTTCACATATTGTTTATTATCTCATCAGTTTCTGGAACATTGTATTGACTGTTACGTGAAGTCATGATTTCTTGAAAGTCTTTGATGTTTGTTAGCATGTGGTACCATCTAGATATTGAAAGATTAGGTATTTATTTGAATCTGCCTAATCTGGTTTTGTTGTATACCTGTCTTTCCAGAAACTTTAAGCAGCCTGCTTATTTTGTCTGAGAATGTATTGACTTACGCTATTTCAGCAGTGAATGATGCCCAAGTCTAGGGTACTTGGGTGCATGCTGTTGGTATGTTGTCACTGTTTTAGCACCCAAGGGTGATCCATATTCATGTTTGTGCCAGATACACTATTGGTCTGTTATTCAGTATGAATCAGGAGGGTTTCTAGGAAAGATAGTGGGTCTGTCTCAGTCCTTTCCCATGGTTGGGGCAGCCTTAGATGCCTCATCAACAGTAAATGGCCTGTAGTCAAGCACTATGAGACTCTGTCCATTTCTAAGAAGAAACACTGTGTATTGACCAGCCTCAGAGTTTTAAGTCATGCTTATGACAACCAATACTGCCAAGCTGTGTCTAAAACATATGAGACTACAACTTTCCAAAATTAGCACAGCACTGATGAAGGACCAAGTATATATTACTAAATGCTCTTTACTGATGAGTGGACCCATGACTGAAGACTGCTACCACCAGCCTCAGGAGATGTTATCGAAAACAGAAGTCTGATAGCCATGTTTTCCCATGACATGAGAGCTTTTCCAGAGGACTAAAGTCTAGAGCATCTGTCTACAGGCTCTGGCATATGCCTGTGATCTCTGGTTTTATTACGTGCTGGGTCTCACTGAAGCAGAACTGCAGTATTTGGCTCAATCATAAAGTCCTATGCTAGTTTTCCTGCATTGCTTCCAAGAAGATGGAGTCTTTCCCTCTACTCTGACACCCCATGTTGGAGGAGGGATAATAGAGGCAGTGGCTTTGCCACCTGGATAACACTTTTCCAGTGGCTACATCTAAGGATAATTGCCTGGTAATAGAGATTGTGGGTCTTTGCCAAAATGTGGGTTTCACCATAGTAAGGCAAAAACTGACTTTCAAGTTCTAAGATATTTGTTGAATTCCCTCACCTTAAGAAGGGGATATTTTTCTTTTTACCCTGAACTATTTGGAGTTTGAGGAAGTGTAACAAGGACAGTTCTTTCCTTCGTGACTTCTTCAATATTCATTTTTTAAAAAAATTATTGTCAACAAAGACATTTGTCTCTCCTCTTATTTCCTTAGGTCTTCTGAAGGCAGAATGGTGTATTACTGGTGTTTAACTTGATATATCACTTAGAGAGGTGATTATTGGAGAATTTTCTTTTTGTGGTGCTGGGAATTGAACCCAGGGCCTTATGCATGCAAGGCAAACACTCCACCAACTGAGTTATATCCCCAGCTCTTGGAGAATGTTTCCTAGAAGAAATTTTGTTCTTTCTCCAGGGGTTTTGGTTTATTTGTTTAACTTTGGAGAAACACAAAGCAGTAGTAAATATCTTAACAACCACACTGCTGAACAAATTACAAAAGATGAATATACTTACTAGGGAAGCAGAGATATCACTATTAAGTGTGTTCCCTTGGTTGTAAGAATCATCCTGGTAAAAACTGAGAGGATTCTCACTAAGAGAAATATGCAAGGTGAAGGATAGTGCAGTGGGCATTCCACTGGAGTTTTGAATAAATTATTTAGGGCTTCAGGTGTTATGCTCCAACTGTTATGTGATGATCTTTTATGGTGATGTTGAATGGTGATGAGGGTAAAACTGTAGGCAAATTTAAGCATCCATCCCTTTTCCATGAGGGCCAGCCTGGCAACCTGGAAATGATGAATTCTCCTCCATTTGTAACAACATGAGTACTTAATGATTAAAGAATATAAATATGAAACTGATGAAATTACTTCCTAATGAAAGAAAAGATAGTTCAGAGTAACCTTGTTCTCTTGGTTCTGCATTCATAGTGATTGTAATAGAGCAGAAGAGATGAACCACATTGAGATACTTACTATGTGGAGAACACTGGGGTGGTTACCCCCTTTGAATTGTGACTTGTATATTATTAGGATTCAGGTGCATGTTCTGATATGGGCTCTGAGGATACCTGCAGTAGATGACGCAGCCTGCTGATGGAGCACCTCCACGTTTATCATGCTGTATACAGTGATTTATTCAGAAGGTGCCAATTATGTGCACTGTATGTAAATCATACCTGGTATCTTTCAAGGTAGAGTAAGTGCCATGAAGGAACACCTTGACGTTCATCATGGTGTGTGCAGTGTTTATTTGGAAGGTGTCTGTCACGTGAGTACAAGTAACTCATATCTTTCTGGCTAGAGCAAGGCTCATGAAGGAGCACCCAGACTTTCATCATGCTTTGTCAGTGCTCTTTTCAGAAGGTGCCATTCACGTGCACCTAATATAAGTCATTTTGGTCCTTTGCTGCATAGAGCAAGACTCTTAAAGGAGCAACTCCACGTTCATCATGGTGTGTGCAGTACTTTATTCAGAAGGTGCTAGTCTCATACCCTTTATGTAACTGGTATATTTCCAGATGGAGCAAGGCTCATGATGGAGCGCCTCCTCATTCATCATGCTGTGTGCAGTGCTTTATTCACAAGATGCCAGTCACATGCACAGTATGTAATTCATTCTTGGCACTTTCCTTGGTAGAACAAGGCTCATGAAGGAGTACCTCCATGTTCATCCTGCGGGGTGCAGTGATTTATTCAGACGGTGCTAGTCTCATTCCTGTATGTAACTGGTACCTTTCTAGGTAGTGCAAGTCTCAAGAAGTAGCACCTCCACGTTCTTCATGCTGTGTTCTGTGCCTTATTCAGAAGGTGCCAGTCACATGCACTCTATGTAAGTAGTTTTGGTACTTTTCTTGGTGGATCAAGGATCCTGATGGAATGCCGCCATGTTCATCATGCTATGTGCCGAGCTTTATTCAGAAAGTGCCAGTCACGTGCACTCTTGTGTCTGGTACCTGTCTGGGTAGAGCAAGGCTCATGAAGAAGCACCACCACATTCTTCATGCTGTGTGAAATGCTATATTCAGAAGATGCCAGTCACGTTCACTCTATATCACTCGTATCTGGTACCTTTCTCGGTAGAGCAAGGCTCATGAAGGAGCACCTCCATGTTCATCATGCTGTGTCCCATGCATTATTCAGAAGGTGCCAGTAACACGACTCTAAGTAACTCATATTTGGTCCTTCTCTGGGTCAAGCAAAGCTCATGAAGGAGCACCTCCCCATTCATCATGGTGGGTGTAGTGCTTTATTTAGAAGGTATCTGTCATATGAGTATAAGTAACTCATGTCTTTCTGGGTAGATCAAGGCTTATTAAGGAGCATCTCCTTGTTCATTATGCTGTGTGCAGTGCTTCATTCAGATGGTACAGTCTCTTGCTCTCTATATAACTGGTATCTTTCTAGGTAGTGCAAGGCTCATGAAGGAGCACCTCCATTTTCTTCATGTTGTGTGCAGTGCTTTACTCGGAAGCTGCCAGTCATGTGCACTCTATGTAACTCACACTGGTCAGGGTATAGCAGGCTAATGAAGGAGAACTTTGATGTTCATATTGCTATCTGCAGTGCTTTATTCAAAAGGTGACACTCACATGCACCATATATTACATGTCCTTTGTATTGTTCTAGGTAGAGCAAGGCTCATGAAGGAGCACCTCCACGTTCTTCATTCTGTGTGCATTGCTTTACTCAGAAGGTGCCAGTGACGTGCCTTCTATGCAACTTGGTCATGGAACCTTTCTGGGTAGAGCAAAGTGCATGAAGGAGCACCTGGATGTTCATCATGGTGTTTGCAGTACTTTATTTAAAAGGTGTCTGTCACGTGAGTACAAGTAACATATCTTTCTGGTTATATCAGGGTCGTGAAGGAGCACCACCATGTTCATCATTCTGTGTGTAGTGATTTATTCAGAAGGTGCCAGTCACATGACTCTATGTAACTTTTATTTGGTACTTCTCTGGGTAGATGAAGGCTCATGTAGGACCACCTCCACGTTTTTCATGCTGTGTGCAGTGATTTATTCAGAAAGTGCTAATCTCGTTCCTCTATGTAACTGAAATCTTTCTAGGTAGAGCAAGGCTCATGAAGGAGCACCTGCATGTTCTTCATGCTGTGTGCAGTGCTTTACTCGGAAGGTGCCGGTAACGTGTATTTTATACAACTGGTTCATGGAACCTTTCATGGTAGAGCAAAGCTCATGAATGTGCACCTTGGCATTCATCATGTTGTGTACAGTGTTTTATTTAGAAGGTGTCTATCTCGTGAGTATAAGTAACTCATATCCTTCTGGGTAGATCAAGGTCATGAAAGAGCACCTCCAAGATCTTCATGCTGTGTGCAGTGATTTATTCAGAAGATGCTAGTCTCGTGCCCTCTATGTAACTGGTATATTTGGAGTTAGAGAAAAGCTCATGAAGGAGCACCTTCTCATTCTTCATGCTGTGTGCAGTGCTTTATTCAGAAGGTGCCAGTCACGTACACTCTATGTAACTTGTTCATGATACCTTTCTGGGTAGACCAAAGCTCATGAAGGAGCATCTCCTCGTTCATCATGCTCTGTGCATTGCTTTGCTCAGAAGATGCCATTCATATGCACTCTAGATACCTCGAGGACGGTGCTTTTCTGGGTACAGCAAGGCTAATGAGAGAGCACCTCTACGTTCACCATCATGTGTGCAGTGCTTTATTCAGAATGCACTATTCTACTGCCTTCTATATAACTGGTATCTTTCTAGGTAGTGCAAGGCTCATGAAGGAGCACCTCCAGGTTCATCATGCTGTGTGCAGTGCTTTACTCAGAAGGTGTCAATTACGTACACTCTATGTAAATCGACACTGATACCTTTCTGAGTAGAGTAAGGCCCATGAAGAAGCACCTCGATGTTCATCATGCTATGTGCAGTGCTTTACTCAGAACGTGCAGTCTATGTACCTGGTATCTTTCTTGGTAGAGCAAGGCCATGAAGTACAATGTTGATAGTCATGCTTGGATTGTGTTTGTGGTAGACTTTAATGTGTTCTTGAGATGTGTTCCATGATCTCAGTAGTTACTTGGTAGCATCTTATACATAAGAAATCCCTAAGAAGGTTTCAGTATTATTACATCATTAACTAATGATGCCTATGGGTAATTGAATATAAAAATGTTTAAGTTACTCCCTAATACACAAAAAGTAAATGAGAGCAAGCTTATTCTCGTTTCTAAAAACCACCCATAAAAAACAAGGCAGGTAAGAGAATTCTCACAGTGACAGATGACAGGTAGATGAAAGGGTGGTAATATTGGATAATAGGTTCTGAGTTAAATTTTGCTATAATGGTGATATGATAAAAGCTGCAGCAGATGATGGAACCTCCTATAGCAGCACCTCCACATTTAGTATGTTGTATGTAGTGCCTTACTTAGAAAGATGTCTGTCTTGCTGGGATCACAAACATATACTACTGCACCCAGCTCAGTTGTCTATTCTAAACAACATGGACTCTTGCAAGTTGCAGAATAAATGGATGGAGGAGATTAAGGAATGTACTAATAAAAGAAAAGGAAAATACACTTATTCTTTTGGTTATCCAGGTAAACAAAGAGGTGCTGCGAGGATTCTCAGTGAAAGTTAAGATCAAGGACAGTATTGGGCATTCCCTAGGAATTATGAATATCAAGGTTTGGGTTTAGGTGTCACATAATACCTGAAGGAATGACGAAACTTGCAGGAGATGATGGAGCATGCTGTGGGAGGGAAGAACCTGTATATTCAGCCTGCTATGCAGAATGCCCTACTGGGAATTATCAGTCAGTTGGACTACATGTAACTATATGGTACTATCCAGGAAAGAGTAAAATACAGATAAGTTTATAGTGGCTTTTGGATGAAGATTTGGTTGCTGATTCAGGCAAACTTGAACATCCTTCCTAATCCCAAGAAGGCCATGATGGCCACCTCCACATCATGCATCCTCAAAATGTTTTGAACAGTCTATTTTTAAGTATATGAACACTCAGAGGTTAGAATATTTAAGGTGGACAAAATTAACTTTTGAGTGGAAGAAAACATGTTTAATGTTGCATTTAGAAAGTCGGTGGTGATTTGAATAATGTGTAAATGATAATTCCAGTTAAGTATGTCTCTACTAGTGACCACTTTGTAGTGGTGTGTGTGAATTAATGGAGTTATAGCTATGGATATCCTTCCGTTGCCTTCCTTTATTCCAGAAGTGTCTTTCATGCCTCCAGGACTTAGTCTTCCTTTCAATTGTTTAAATTGTGTCTTCTTCACAACATGAATGCTTAATAATATTCTGTCTTCACAGGTACCCAGTTAAATGCAGACTAAGATAAAGGATACATACTAAAAGAAAGTAGTTTTGGAATTCCATAGAAATTATGAATAAATAACTTCAGAGTTCAACTACCACACTCTTGATGGGAAGGATACATGCTACAGGAGAGGACAGAGGTTTTACAGGCACCACCTCTGAACTGACTTGCTGTTTATAGGACTTTACCATAAAGGTGCTGGTTATATAGTTTACATTTAACTGCTGCCTGTCTTGGTAGAGTGAGGAGAACCAATTATCATTATTTTAATTAAGGAATCATATATAAAGATGGGATTCACTGTGGTGTATTTATATATGGTCTTAGCATAATTTGATAGGTTTTAGTTCTCACTAGTTGCTCGTGTTCTCCCTTTATCCTTCCCTCTCAAACTCCCTGTACTCTTTTGCTGTCCTTTCTATATTTGTAAGATTCTTTCTTTATTCATTTTTCCTCTCCAGCTTTCAGTATAAGACAAAACATTCAACTGCTGACTTTTCTGAGTCTGACCTACTTCATTTAACCTGATGTTCCCCTCTTCCATCCATTTATGAGCAAATGAAATGATTTCATTATTCTTTATGGCTGAGTAAAACTCAATTGTGTATATATGCCATGTTTTCTTTATTCATCTGTTGACTTGCACTTAGGATGGTTCCATAACTTGGATATTGTGAACTGTGCTGCTATAAACAACGGGGTGAATACATCACGGTAGCATTCTGATTTCCTTTCTTTGGAATAAATACCAATCAATAGGATTGTTGGGTCATTTGGTGATAACATTGCAAGTCTTTTTTTTGTGTGTGATGCTGGGGATTCAACCCAGGGTCTTGTGTATATGATGTAAGTCCTCTGCCAACCAAGCTATATCCCCAGCCCTATTACTAGTCTTTCTGAATTATACAATGCTTTCCAAGATAGTTTTACTAATCCAGCAGTCCTACCAACAATGTTTAAGTGTAGGTTTTACCCCATGTACTCACCAGAAATTGCTTACATTCTTTTTTGTTGTTGTTGTTTGCATTCTTGATGACTGCCATTCTAACTGGAGCGAGATGAAATACCACTGTAGTTTTTATTTGCATTTCCTTTATATATATATATATATATATATATATATATATATATATATATATATATATATA
>NW_026000272.1:5666305-5686717 GCF_001458135.2 Marmota marmota marmota
TTTATTTATTTATTTATTTATTTTTATGTGGTGCCAAGCATGGAACCCAAGGCCCTGCACATGCTACATGAGCATTCTACCGCTAAGCCACAATCCCAGCCCAGAAGTGTGGTTTTAATTCACTTTTGGGGAGGTGCTATAGAATTAGATTCCTCTAATGTGCCATTTTTTCCTCTCCCAGTGATAAGTTCTTAGCAAAATGAGCACTTACAGGTTACAGATGATCAAGATGGAGAATATTTACGTCCAAAGGAAAGAAAATCCTCCAAGTAAATATTGATCAGGTGAGAGAATTCTCAGTAAAGGAGAAATGCAAAGTGTACAAAATTAAGAGTAGGTATTCTCTAGAATTTAAGAATGAATTTCAGGGTTTAAATATAGGGCTGTATTCTGGAGAATGATGATTGCTTCAGGAAATGTTTGAGCTGTTGGTACAGCACCTCCACATTCATATTGCTGTGTGCAGTGCTTTACCCAGAAGGGTGGTGGTTACTCTGTCAATTAAAGTATAAGTAACTGAATCCTTCTGAGTAGAGTAAGGCTCACCAAGTTCCTCATTTTTAGCAGTCTCTGGATGGTGATGAGTGGAGCTGTAGGTACCCTTAATTTGCCTTCCCTTATACAATGAGAGTCTTGGGGGCCACCTAGACTTGACGTATCTGCAGGACCTTTAGGTTTTCATCATGGTCCGTGGATCACTGGGGTATAATCCAAACTTGATTGGGATGAGTTCTCACAGTAGATCTTGCTTCTCCTATGCAAACAGAATAAGGTGAACAATCCAGGTTTTAGGTTTTGCTGGAAAAGTTTATAGCTTTCTTCATAGGAAGAATGTGATGTTTATATCTAACCATTTTATTTTGAGATTTTTTTTTAGTTGGGAATTATTTCTTAATTAAAATTGTGTTTTCTATTTGTGAACAATAGACAGTGATTTTTGCTTATTTTGTTGATTTTGCACTTATATCCTTTTTTCTTTTTGGTACTGGGGATTGAAGTTCAGGGTATTCAACTACTGAGTCCTATCCCCAGCCTTATTTTGTATTTTGTTTTGAGTGATAGTACATTATTACACGTTTTAATAAAGTACCAAATATGACAAAATGCACTCCTTTACAAATCTCCGAACTCTAAAATGTCTAATATGTTAAAAAAAATCTGGGTCATACCAGTCAGTACATTTTTAGATGTAATTTGGTGCCAGATCATCCAAGATTGCCATGGCATCTACCAAAAACAAACATATGAAATAGCATACTATTATTTTAAATAGTGGGAAGAATTATACTTCCTAGTAGCCACATTAAAAAGACAATAAATAGAATTTGTTAGAAGACATTTTTTTGTTATATCATAAGTATTGTTGTGGTAATGTAATTGCCTTGCTTTCTTTGTTACTTCGCATTGTTGAAATAATTTTCACATATTTCCTTATTTGATCTTCATGACAAATATTTCAATTACTAATAATTGGAATTATTAATTTCCATGTCATAGGTACTGTTTACATGTCATATGAGATAACCCTTCTAATAGCACTCCAAGTAATTGCTAAGCATGCATTAGAAGATGCTTCTTGTTGTTGACATTGGTAATGTTAATTGGCTGACCTATGACCATGTTTAATAGGAATTTTCAGTATTTTATGATACTTTTAGCATTCTATATTAAATCATTATTTGAAATTGTATTTTTCTGTTGACCTTTACATACCACAAATATAATTTCTGACCCTATATACTGAAATGAAACATTGTTGTATAATGAGAAACTCAACAATATTTTGTACAAATGCTCCAATTCACATGTCATTTTAAGCCAGCATTAACTGCCTCTGATGCATATCACTGAAAAAGATTTTCCATGTTGAAGCAAACATATAAACACTTTCAAGTGTATTGCTGTTTTCATATTTTATAGAAATGCTGGATCATATTCTGTAGTTTATTTTATATGGTTAACCCTATCCATGGGCCTCCTCTTTTTTTTTTTTCTTTTGTCAATGCAGCTCTCTAAGCCTTAAGGGGAACATAACATGTGTATTTCTTTCTTCCCCTCTAAAATGTAAACATTTGACTATAATATTGTAATCATCACTTCTTCTAAATGGTTTTAGTTTAGTGTATAGGAATTTTCTGGGAATCCTATTTATACTAATATTTTAACTATTATATATATAATATATATATTACTATATATAATAATATTTTAACTCAGATGGTATCTGGATTAGGGCCTGTGATTCTGCATTTCTAATAAGTGCATGGGTGTTCTGTGAACCACACTTTGAGGAATAAGGCTAGAAAATATGCTCCATTGTGAAATGACATTGAGTACACTTCATCTTCTGTGGTCATTTTCAGATTTCCCTTCACTGTCATAACAACTATCTGCTCAGTTTTTTGGTGATTTGTGTTATATATCCCTTGTCTTTTTGTTTTCTGATTTATTTATTTATTGAATAACCAGAAAAAAATCGTTAAATAAGAAAGAGTATCATTTGGACAGTAGATTTTTTAGTCATTGCATGAATGAAAATGTCATTATTTTACCCTCAGAATGGAATGACCATTAGCTTGAATGTAGAATTCTAGGTTGAATTTTATTTTCCTTTATATATTGAAATGTTGCTGTTTCTCCAAACTCCTTATAATGCTGTTGAAATGTCTTATTTGTGTATGAGTATATCTTTGTTTTTCTAAAAGATTGTATAGTTATTTGAAATTTTGTGATGAAATCTCAGTGTGGTTTTGTTTATATCTTTTTGTACTTGGTATCAGGGAAGGCCTTTCAATCTAAATGCTTATGTCTTTAATTTTGATCTGTTTTCTTGATGTCTCTGTGTAATGAGTTCTCTTCTTCTTGAATTCTATTATTCAGATGGAGGGCCCTATGAACTCGTCTTTTAGTTTTATGTTTGCTGTTTTGTTTTTAATGTGTCCGTTTTCTCTACTTCTCTGAAATGTACCTACCTTATCTTCTGTACATTCAACTGAGCTCTCTTATTAATTTCTAAGGAAAACTTTTCAAAGTCCTCTGATCCTTCCCATTTGTTCTGATCTTGTTTATTGTTGAGTATTTTCTTTGCAGAATTGGTTTTCTATATTTCCATATATATTTTCTCTGTTTATAAGCATTTTCAGGTGTATATTATCATTTTTATGAATGGGGGTAAAATAGAGAATGAAAGCTCTGAATTGTTCCTTGTAAAGTATGAACTCTTCTATGTACTGGTTTACCTGGGACATTTAGTTGAAGAAACTGATTTCAGCACCTTTAAGGTTTTAGAATGGTCTCACAGAAAAGACTTTCCATGGCCTGTTCAGACATAAAGCCCTGGCTGGTAGAATGTTGGGTATCAGTACTAGGGATGAAGCTCAGTGGTAGTACATTTGCCTAGTATGTACTGGTCCTCTGTTCCATGTATAGCATAGCACCATGAATAAAGAAAGGTGGGGAAATAGAATTCTGGATATCAATAAAGGAAATAAAAGAAGGCCAAGGTCACTTAATTGCTCTTGTTTTTAGAAAGTTTCCTTACCAGTAGTGTTTTGGACCCTCATTAGGGAACAAGTCTGCATCCTCATGGCACATTTCAGAAATAATATTGGCCTCAAGTTGTGAGAAAGATTGGGACTCTTAACTGCTTATAAGTAGATTTCCAACTAGCCCACCATAGTTTACCATAATAAACTCCGCACTTTACCTCTCCCCTTAATCCCCAATAAGTTCATAATGTCAGAAGTCACTTAGGGTTTTATAATAAAGTTCACTTACTGAATGCTTTACCACTTGTCCATCTGGTTTATACCTAATTAATGTTTTTCTACTATTCCTCTTCAATTGAGAGCTTCAGTATAAGCCATTGTAAAACAAATAAGCCATTGTAAATTTTCATTTATTATTCAGTTTTCTGTGTTTGTTCATCTACCCACTTTCCAGAAAGCATTATTCTAGTACACATGGTTTTTCAAAAGATTTTTCTTATAACTTTTAGGTTGATATCATTATTGTCTGTTTATAAATGCTTCTGGAATATGAATGTGCTTGTCTGCTATTTAGAAGATCTTGAATGCCAGGTGATAAAGGGCTGACATGACTCAATCCTTTGAAACTTTTTTGGGGAAAAAGTAAGAATTCATTCTTAGAAGTAAAACATAGGTAGTAATTAGGATAATTAAAAAAATAACGATTTCAGTTAGTAATAATAAATTTATAATGGAAAAAACTGTCTTCTGAGTTATGCATTTTGTTTGATATAGAACTGAATAACGTAATAGAGTAATTTCTTATGCTTCTGTGTTGCTCTTCATGTGACCAAAACATTTTCACATGTATTAGTTTGTCCATATCTCAAATCTTAGAGATGTAAGCATTAAGAAAATCTAGGCTGGGGTTGTGGCTCAGCGTTAGAGTGCTTGCCTTGCATATGAGAGGCCCTGGGTTCGATTCTCAGCACCACATAAATAAATAAAATAGAGATATTGTGTTCGATTACAACTAAAATATAAATATTTAAAAAAAGAAAATCTATATTTCAGGTTTCTTATTTCACAAAGATAAAATGACAAGTACACATTAAAGCACATGTCAGTAACAATTAAATTTAAAATATGGTCTTGAGTAATATTGTTTTTGATGTATCTGATGCTAATGGAATCACTGTTTTGAAGATCAAAAGAGTTGAGGCTTGGAAAGATTCAGTTTATAAAGTTACACATTAAAGCAAACCAGACAGAGACAGATGTTAAGGTACTGAAACTATGTTTTATTCAGGAATCCTTGCAATGGGGGGAAGTTACCTTTGTATATAAATGGACTCAATTTTGAAAACATTAAGGAAAAGTGGGGATTTATAGCCAATGATCAGGTTGGAGATTAGTGGATAGAAACTTACTAACAGAAAGCATCAGAGGAAAGGGAACATTCTGTCAAAGCATACTAGACAAAATTCCTGCTGAAGGCAAAACTGTGTAACATGATACCATGTATGAGAGATAGGGGAATTTGATCAAATATCAATGTCACTGGATATTGAAGTTTGGGATTCTTGCTACACTGATTTGGGACTTTTCCTAAAACTGGGTGATGCAAGCATGAATCCAGAATTCTAAAGGTCATGCCTAGATGAGAAGATTCAAAGGAGAAGAGTGTCTTTTTTTACAGCAAATGAGTAAAAACAAGCTTTTGTTGATTTTTTTTTCATACTGCCAACTTGAATGTTATTTTTAACATAAGAATCCATATTTAACAATTTCAATTTTTAAAATCCAATGAAAAATATTTTAAACCAAGTTTGACAAGAAAAGTATGGATGTGATATTATATGCTTCACAGACAAACAAGCACAACTGAACATTTCAATCCTTTATTTCACACCTGATAGGAAAACTGACTTTTTGTTTCTGACCATTCAGTGATGGTTACCAGTTTTAAATAAACTTATGATAATATCCTATGTTTTATTCAATAAATTAATGCATAAACATATGCATTATGATGTATCTTCTTATGTGTTCTTTATTAACATAATTCCAAGTCTATGGGTTTTTTGATATATTAGATTTTAAGTTTTTTAAATCCTCAAAATGCATTTGATAGGCCTTAACATGTGAGTGTACCTTATCGAATGTATAGAAGGGAACTGACATTAGCAGCTTGTTGTACATCCTTGTATGCAAGATTGTCAGTAATGCATATAAAACCTTTGTGGTAATTTGAATGTTTCCTCTGCATAAAGATCTTTTACTTCTCTTTGTTGAAAAATAATTTAAAAATATTGAAATAAACATGCAAATTGTATGCACTTATACTTAGACCAACATGTGGGCAATGAGTAATCAGTACATCTAGGCCATTTCTCTATGAATATCATCCATCTGTGAACATGTAGACATGTTTTGTTTTCCTTATGAATATAGTTTCAACAAAAGTACATATTCTCTAAATTGCTACTCTTGAGAAAAAAACATCCTGGACATCTCTCTAGATCAGTGTCAAATACCATAAAATATATGATTTTTGGTATTTTTAAAAAATATTTATTCGTCAGTTTTAGGTGGACACATTATCTTATTTTAATTTATGTGGTGCTGAGGATGGAAACCAGTGCCTCATGCATGCTAGGCAAGCACACTACCACTCAGCCCCAGCCCCAGCCCTGGTTTTTGGTATTTTAGCTGATTTAAACTAAGAGCAAACTTGATGTATTTCTTTCATATGTGAAATTTATCCCATACAGTGCTTGCTGTATTTTTGGTTTTGTGAACTCCCTGGTGATATTTTAACTGGTATGATATAGTTCTTTGAACTGTGTTGCAGATTTTGACCAGGATTCCTTTTTTTATTCTTTCTTTCCATATTTGATAGTTGTAAATCTTAATACATTGTGCTTTTGTGTGAGCTGTGGCAATACTTTTGTAAGTGCAATGAAATTCCTCTAAATTCTACCTTATTAGGGTAAGATACCTGTAAATTTAACCAATTATTTTCAATATTGTTTATTAACCATTCAAGAGTATGTGCATGAATCATTGATTTTACCATTCTTCATTTCATCAAAAAGTATTGAATGGTTCTTATTGTTTAATTTTTTTTATTTGTCAGATCTTTATTTAATTAATTTACTTATATGTGGTGCTGAAAATCAATGTCAGGGCCTCACACATGCCAGAAAAGCATTCTACCACTGAGTCAGAACTCCAGCTGCTGAATTTGTTTTAATGAAGGTTCTGAAATATTCTTATTGAAATAATAGTTTCCATATCATAGGATTCCCATGAAGAATACAGTGATAATACCTAGGTGGAGTGTAGGAAACAAATTTGCTGCCTGACAGGCAAATAAGTTTTGATTTAATAATCATATTTATCATGACCATGATTATGCTTATTTGATAAAATGTAGTGAATTGTTTAAATTTCTGAAAATATTACGTGGAAAATTTCAGTAATTTTTAAATTTTGTGATGTTCTGGGTAGTATGATAAAATCACATATCAGGCTACTCCATCCTACTTGAAATATAAACATTCCCTTTTTCTAGCTTATCCAGGTTTTATACAATTCCTGCCCATTAGTTATATAATAGCCATCTTGCTTTCATATGCACTAATAATATTGCTGTATTGTATTCCTCATTATTTATTTTATGTAATAATGGCCCCAATGTGCAAGAGGAGTAATGCTGTCAGGATATGTGAAAGAGAAGCCAAGAAGTGCTTTCTTTAAGTATCATCACCCATCATGAAAAGATGGGGACTAGAGTAAGATTATTTATGAGCGACTACAGTCATGTAACATTTATTATAGTGTGTCATTATAATTTTATTAGTTGTGATTAATGTCTTAGTGTGCCCAGTTTATGAATTAAAATTTACCATAGGTATATATATATTTAGGTAAATAAGAAAACTATAGATTTCAGTACTATCCACGGTTTCAGACATTTACTGGGGATTTGAGGATATATCTCCATTAAATAATGAAGTAAATATTCAGGGTAGGTAAATAAACTTTAAGTGGGAAATCCATGCTTCCTAAATGGATTTGACTTTCCTGTAATTGAACACAATACTTATTTCTAAAGAATTTTTCATATGATACCTGATGGAATCCTTATGCCTAATATGAAGAATAGAATTAAAAGTAGCATCCAACTACTGGGATTGTTAGGATTAAATTAGACAAATCTCATTAAAAATGTACATATCACACATACCTAGTTAAGTATAAACTATCATTATTATATTTTAGATGTTAAATGATTGGTTGAGTTTCTCAAAGTGTGAGTGTTCAGTGTATTTATTTCATACATGTTTATTCTGTTGGCTAAAATAAACCTTCAAATGCATACTTTTTCAATAAAACTAGTAATATACATTAATGATGCATAATGATTTTTTGTAATAACCTGTGATGCGTATTCCAATTTTCATTTTAACTTCTGAGTGGTGATCCCCCAGAATTTTATATGCTCAAATAAATATATATAAATGAAAACCCTTTTGGGGTTTTCTTGTTCTTAGGTAATATAATACGCTCTTATTTTAAGTTGTAGATGGATGCAATATCTTTGTTTTATTTATTTATTGTTGTATGTGGTGCTGAGGATCGAACCCAGTGCCTCACGCATGTGAGGCGAGTGCTCAGCCACTGAGCTACAGCCCCAGCCCCAGTCCCATAATAGGGTCTTAATACAGAATTTTTCTATAGTGTCTTTTCTCTCTTTGTATCTCACACATTCTTTCAGGTTTGATTTAGTTTCATAAAAAATTGGGTCTTGAACCCAAGGCCAAAATTCTATTGTTTGAACTTTTTACATTAATAATTTCATATACTCCAATTCTTAGTGGCATTAACAAAGTTTACTCTTTTTTTAGATAAATTATATTTTGTTCTTCTGAATTACATTTGCAGATGACCTTTAAGACAATTTTGTCAAATAGGCAAAAGAAGAAGAAGAAAGACCATGAGATTACCACCATTTGACCCAGCTATGCCTCTCCTTGGACCATACTCAAAGGACTTAAAAACAGCATATTATAGGAACACAGCCACATCAATATTTATAGCAGCACAATTCACAATAGTTATACTATGGAGCCAACCTAGATGCCCTTCAATGGATGAATAGATAAAAAAATATCTGGCAGATATACACAATGGAATTTTTTTCTCAGCATTAAAAAAGAATAAAACCATGGCATTTGCAGGTAAATGGATGGCACTGGAGAAGATAATGCTAATTGTGAAGTTAGCCTATCCCCCCAAAACAAATGGTGAATGTTTTCTCTGATATAAGGAGGTTGACTCATAGTGGGATTGGGAGGTAGGGCATTGGAGGAATAGGTGAATTCTAGATTGGGAAGAGGGGTGGGAGGGAAAGGGAGGGGGCAGGGGATTAGCAAGTATGGTGGAATGTGATGGTCATTATTATCCAAAATACATGTATGAAGACTTGAATTGGGTGTCAACATACTTTATATACAGATACAAAAATTGTGGTATATATGTGTATTAAGAATTGTAATGCAAAAAAAAAATAGCATTACCCTAGATTAGGTAGAGGGAAGTGAAAGGAGAGGAAGGCAGGGGATGTGGGGATAAGAAAGATAGTAGAATGAAACAGACATTATTACTGTACGTATGTATGTGACTGTATGACCAATGTGATTCTACAATATGTAAACTCAGAAAAATGAGAAATTATATCTCACCTATGTATATCAAAGTATATAAGTACATTCTACTGTCATGTATAACTAATTAAAGCAAATAAAAAAAATAAAAAGTGATTACCATAGGATTTACCATAACATTCTTAATGAAATTGAAGAAAATACATATTGTTCTCATTTTGTTTTATTGATATATGTCTATTCCTCAAAACCTATTTCATAATCCTACAGTGTTTTATTTTTATCCATATAAGCACTCACGGCTATTAAATACATTTAATTTGCTTTGACATAGCTTTCCTGCTAGAAATAATACTTGTTTTTCTTCTGCTGTTATAATTAATAGTATAATTTTTTGTAGAAAGAGAAACCCTAATAGTTTTAGTAAATATGCTTTCTTAGAAGTGGAATCTCATTGTTTATGCTTTTAGAGCATGATTCAGAATATAAGTATTCCATTATTTTTGTTTTCTTTATGAAAATACTTGTTCATAAAGCAATACAGATTTTTTATTTAAAAAATTATAGTTGTGGATATATATCACACTTCTATTTAAGGATCAAACCCAGTGCCTCACACGTGTTAGGCAAGTATTCTGCCACTGAGGCATGATTCCAGCCCTGGCTTTTTTTATATTTAATAAAGATTTCTATGGCATTCTCCACTTAAAAGCATTTATTATATTTATGGAAATGTAATCAGTCATGTAGTAAATTTCATGTTTACTGTTGCTGTTGGTCTGACTAACATTAAGCACTAGTGTTAAGTTGCTATGATTGGAAAAAAATCAGGGGTAGTGCAGGTTAAGTGAAAACTTTAAGGACCTATTACAAATCAGTAATGATAATTGAAATACCTTAAAGTGATATTTATCCTAATTTTAAATTAGAAATTATTACAAGCTGATTCTAAGAAATAAAATACTGTATAGAACAATCGCCTTTAAAACCTACTTTAAGATAATATTTATAGTGGAAATCATGGTATATTTCCATATACTTAATTTGAATGAACAAAGTTATATATGTGAACATGCATGCAAAAATAGAGGGTATAACTCCAATTTTTGTTTGTGAAATATGAGATCATGTGGTAGAATTAATTCATATCTTTCTTGTATCATTACCATATAGATAGTTGCCTAAGAAAATGTGGAAGCCATGGGTTTTTGTACTTTGATATTTTAAACTATAATGTTTCAAAAATTATATAGAGTATTTAGAATAAACAGTTGTTCTTCTATAAAATAATTGATTGTGTACTGAAACACATGCCCAGCCCTTTTTATGGTTCATTTTAAGATAGGTTCTTGCCAAATTGCTATGACCTTGCTATGTTGCTAAGTTCCTGAGCCTGGCTTTGAACTTGTGACCCTCCTTCCTGCCTCTGCTCTCTGGGATTACATACATGCACCATTCACACCTAGGTACATTATTTTTTATTCACATACCCATCAACTCACATACTCATTTTTGATTGCAACAGTTGCAATTTATTCTTTATAGTAATAGAATATACAATACATTACTATTAAGTATAATCACTATGTCGGGCATTGATCTCAAAAATATATATCTCCTTTCTGACTGAAATGTGTAAACTTTGACCAACATTACTTTTCCCCCAACCTGAATCTGGTAAAAATCATTAAGCTCTCTACTTTATGATTTTAAATTGTTTAGATTGCACATGTAAATGAGATCACATAGTATTTGTCTTTTATGTCTGCCTTATTGCATTGACATAATGTCCTCCAGATTTGTCCATGTCTTCACAAATGACAGTGATTCCTTTTTAAATTAAGACTGAGTAGTAATCCATTGTGTATATGTATATTTTTATTTATTCATCAGCTGATGGATACTTGTTTTTGTTTCTTGGCAGAATAAACCTGGGAGTGCTGATGTCTCTTCAACTTAGTGATTTCATTTCCTCTGGATATATACTTGGAGTGAGAATATTGTATCCCATGATATTTGTATTTTAAACTTTTTGAGAAACTTTCATTCAATTTTCCATAATGACTAAGAATTTAAATTACTACCTACAGCATGCAAAGATCCCTTTATTTTTTATGGTTTGTATTGAGGGCATTGTAATTATATATAATAGAGGGATTCATTGTGTCATATTTGTACATGCACATGATGTAATTTGACCAATTTCATTTCCTAGTACTTCCCCTTTCTCTTTCCTCCTCCCTCCCCCTGAAGTTCTTCCTGTACTCTGCTGGCCTCCCTTTTCTAGCAAATATTATTTTTAACCTTTCTGATAATAGTTGTCCTTACTGGGTTGAGGTAATAATCCATGGTTTTGATTTGTGTTTCCCTGATAGTCATTTATGTTGAGCATCGTTTCATATACATGTGGGCTATTCATGTCTTCTCTTGAGAAATACCTATTTAGATTTATTGCCCATCTTTTAATCTACTATTTATTCTTGTGTTTCTGTAATTTTTTTTATTTTGTTCTTGACTTTGTGAGTTCTTTATATATTCTAAATGTTAACCCTTTGTGAGATGTGTCTTAGTGTGTAAAATCAGCTTTAACATTAAAAGTTGAAAACAGAAAAAAAATCTTACAAAATAAGAATATAAAGAAAGAAAATAGGGCTGCAGTTGTGACTCAGTGGTAAAGCACTCACCTAACATGCATGAGGCGCTGGGTTCCCCTTTCAGAACTACATAAAAATAAAATGAAGATATTGTGTAAAAAAAAACAGAAAGAAATAATATATTTTGTGGAAGTTTTAGTCTGGTTTTTCATTGGAAAGAACCTACAAGAACAATTTTAGAGGAGGGAAAGTATACTTGGGGGCTCCATTTCACAGGTCTTGAGGTGAGGCAGAAAGAATATCATGGTGGAAGAGTGTGGTGGGGGAAAGCAGTAGGAAAATATAGCATAGGAAATAGTGCGAGAGAGGAGAGTGCCCTGCTCAACAAGTAGAAAATATGTCTGTCAATGCACACCCCCAAGAACCCACCTCCTCTAGTCATGTATACGCATGTATAGTTATACACGCAGTTAATCCCTGTCAGAGAATTAATGCACTGGTTAGGTTAAAACATAATCATTTTCATCTAAACTTTCTTGCATTGCCTTACATGTGAACTTTTTTTTGGACATATCATATAAAAACCATATCAGTGAAGCTATAGAATATGTTATATGATTTAAGCTAAGTGTTTTGTAAGACTCAATGTTAAAAACATTTAAAATTTTAGTTAAAAAGTAATAGTAAAAATTTTATTATTGGACAAAGAAAATTTTAAATAAATTTAGTATGACCTAAGTATACAATTTTTACAAAGTCTATAGTAGTTTATAGTAATGTCCTGTGTGTCACCATTTCTTCATCACTTGCATGTTGACTCACCCAAATCAACCTCCAATCATGCAAACTCCATTAATCATAAGTGTCCTACATAAATGTAGTACTTTTATCTTTAATACTGTATTTTCTCTACTGTTTAGATATATAAATACTAATTTTGTATAATATTCTTTACAGTGATACGAGGTTCAGGATGATATCCTTCGTGCAATACTGTACCATATAGCCTACATGTATAGTAGGCTGTTCCATCTAAGTTCATGTAAGTATAATTTGTAATGTTTGAACAATTAACAAACTGCCTAATGTCTCTTTTCTACAAACATATCAATTATTAAATAAGATATGTGTTTTTTTTTCTTAATATTCATTTTGTGTAACTGCCTCATATGGTCAGGGATGGGATGGTATAAACCAAGCAAAGTGAAAACTCAGGCAAAATCTCTGTGTTATCATTTTGGTGCAGAATTTCTCCTTAGAGAACTTTAGTTCTCAAGGCTTTCTTGTGATTGGCTTAGGTCAATCCACATTATTGAGTTTAATCTCTTTATTGTCAGCTGGTTTTGTATGTATAAAACACTTTTATATCAATGTCTAGAATAATGTTTGAATTTAAATCTGGTACTGTAGGTCATTTGGCATGCAGAAAATGCAAATTAAAACCACAAGATATCATTGTATACCAAAAATATAGCTGATACTATATTATTTGGGAAAAAAATGAAAAATGTCAAATGGTGGTAAAGATTTCCATAATTAGAACTAGCACCCCTTGTTAATGGTAACATAAAACATTAGAAAATTTTAGGAAATGATCTGCTAGTTTTTCATAAAACTAAATGCACAATAGCCTACCAACCATCAATTCCAATCTTAAGTTAAATGGAATTTATTTAATTTCATGTCCTAAATATTATTTGTTATCACATAGAAATACAGTTGATGTTTTAATTTATTTTATTTAGTGAAGTTTTATCTTGTAATCTTGTTATATTCATTTACTAGTTGTAGTAGACATAGTCATCTAAATGCATGAACATGTAAGTAAATGTTGTTCTGCTTTTTCTTTCACATATGTAGTCTTATTTATTTATTTATTTGTTATCAGGGATTAAACACAGGGGTGCTCTTCCACTGTGCCTCATCCTCAGCTCTTGTTATCTATTTTTGTTTTGTTTTTATTTAGAGACAGGTTCTTACTGAGTTGCTTAGGGCCCCCACTGTGTTGCTGAGGCTGGCTTTTACCTTGCAATCCTCCTGCCTCAGCCTTCCAAGCCACTGGTATTAAAGGCCTGCACCACCATGTGCAGCTTATTCTAGTATTCTTTTTATTGTTGATGAGCTAGGACCTCCAGTGCCATGTTAAATAAATAACATGGGAATCAGAATTGTAGACTACTTCTCATCTCAGGTAGAAACAATTGAACATCATTGAATATGCTTTTAGCTGTAGGTTTTTCATGAGTGTCCTTAAATAAACTGAGGAAGTACTTTTCTATTTATAGTTTTGAAAGAGTTTATTTTTTTGTCATGAAAGAATGGACAATTCTTTGAAATGCATTTTTAGCATCTGTTGAAGTAGTCATATTCTTTGTTTCATGTTCCTTTACTCTCTTAATTCAGAGTAGTACATTGATTGATTTTTAGAATGTTAAAACATTGTAAGATGCAGAAATATTCCTCCTTAGAATATCTCCATTCCCTCTTCCTGTTTTTGTGCTATTACAGTTATACAAATTATATCCATAATATTACAAACCAAAAATGCATTTGCTGAAATTATTTTTATGTAAATTTTATCTAAAAGAATCTTAGAAAAAAGGGAAGCAAGCAAATGCTTACAGAATTTGTTACTTTAAACTGATTTCTTACCATTTATGATTCTATTCTTGTGCCTGTTGATTTGAGTTGCTATACGGTGCAACTGACTTCAATAGAACTTAGCTGTGAATCACCCTTCCTATAAAAGTTATGTTGAAATATCTTAGTTTTTATATTATAATCCTAATACTGTATTAATTAGCATTTTATATGATTCTCTTTTATCAGTTTAGAAAAGAAATACATATTTATGCTGTCCTTTATATTTTATCAGTGTATTTTTTGTTTGTTTTTGGTGGATTTGTGGTTATATCCAGGACCAGTTCTTTGATCAAAATGTTATGCATATCTAAATAAGATATAACAAAACCCACTATTATATAATATGCACCAATACAAATAATATTGAGAAAAAAGCAGTCAAATATTTCTTGTAAGGCCACTATACTAGCAATGTATTGAGTTTTATTTATCTGAGAATGTATTTAACTTGCCTTCATATTTTTTCCTGGATAAAAGATTGAAAAACATTTATTTTTTAGTTTTAGGCTAGCACTTTACCACTGAGCCACAACCCCAGCCCCAAAAGATGTTTTTTATTAGCACTTTTATTGTTCTTTTCTATCAGTTCTCTTGTATGTCATGTCAATGTGTATTGGCATCCTTTTATTTTAATCAGAAGTTGGCTCTTACTGTTAGTGGAGTTACTTTATGCTTAAAGAGTTATTTTTCATTTGCTGTTTTAATGATATTAATTATTATATTTCAGAAATTTTACTATAATGACTACATATGAGTCTCTGTATTTATACTAATTAGAATTCACTGAATTCTTGTGATTGTTCAAATTTGTTTTCCATCATATTTGGAACATGTTCAGCTATTATTTCTTTAAACAATTTTTGTTTTGCTCTGTTCTCTATATCCTGTTTTTCTATTCCTTGTAAATGTATATTGGTGTATTTAATGGTGTCTTGCATTTCTCTGAGGTTTGTTCAATTTTTCTTTTTTCTTTTTTGTTTTTTGTATTAGCAAATGTCTATACAACATTTTCCTGTTTGCTGATTTTTCTCTCAGTTGAACTCTATTTTTAATCCCCTGTAGTGACAATTTTCTTACTCTAATTTTCAATTCCAGAATTTGGTTCTTTTTTAAAATTTCTGTCTTTTGATTGATTACTCTGTATTATCATTATAGTTTCTGTTATTTTAAAAATTAAGTTATTAATTTTACTTTGAAAGTATTCCTAATGTCTAATTTGAAGCATTGTCTTTTTAATCTGACATCTGGACTTTCTTACAGTAAATTTCTATTGCCTTATTTTATTCTAGGGTATGTGTCACATTTCTTGTTTCTGTGTCTTGCTAATATATCAACTCTGGATTTATACCCCAATTATCTCACTTTTGTGGCTTGTTTATTTGCTTAGTGGCTTAGCTGACCTACTATAGTAAGTATGTTTCCCCCTCAATATGAAGTCTTTGATGTTACATCTGAGAAAATGTAGCCTTGGGAAAGTACAAAGTTTAGAGGGGTGATAATGGTTTTAGCAGGGCTGTTTGTCACTTTCTTTGATTTCTTTGTTAAGCTGTATGCCTCATTTGATATCACACCCAGTTTTTAGGCTTCATTAAATGCCAACTCATTTAGCTATTGTTTTTGACTATACCCAGGGACTCAAAATGCTTTAGTCTTTTCTAATTAAATTTAGGCAGAGATATTTTATCTTCCTTACCCAAGTTTTGGATATAATTGACAAATAATAATTGTATATATTTTAGTTGTAATACCTGGAGTTCTAATATATTTTATACTGTGAAGTGATTGTCAGATTTTGAGCCCAGTCTTAGTGCTTTGTTTGTACCCTAGGAGAAATTTTCTTAAGCATATGTTTCCTTTATTTTCTCTGCTGAATTAGCTGGCGTATGATTTAGCTGTTACTCTCTATTAAGAGGAGTTCCCAGCTCTTACTTTAATATTTTTAAAATATCCATTGTTTTCAAGAGCATTAGTAAGCTTGAACTTATTGATATTTCTTTTATAATAGTCCATTTCTTTGGGGATAGCGTTGGACTTTTTCATTCATTGCAACATATTTATCAATGTATATAATATTTTGATCATACCCACCCATTTTTTACCATCTCTTACTCCTTCCTCCTCCCCAGTCATGATTGTTTTTCTCTAATAATCTTTGTTCTACTTTTATGTCTTTTTTTTCATATATTCTACATACGGGAGAAAACACTTATTTGGCTTAACGTGGAGATCTCTAGTTTCAGCCACCTTTCCTGAAAAGATATGATTCACTCTTTCTATGTGAATAATATTCTTGTGTGAATTCATATCATATTTTCATTATCCATTCATCCAGTGATAGTCATCTAGGCTTATTCCATAATTTGAGTATTATGAATTGTACCATGATAAAAATAGTATTCAAGTGTATATACTGTGCTGATTTTATTACCTTTAAGAATATCCCATGAACCAGGCATGGTAACACAAGTCTTTAATCCCCACAGCTTGGTAGGCTGTGGATCATAAGTTCATAGCCAGTTTGAGCAACTTAGTGAGACTCTGAGAAAATTAGTGAGACCCTGTCTCAAAATAAAACATAAAAAGAGCTGAGGATTTTGCTTAGTTGTTAATCCTCCCTAGGTTCAATCATTGAACCATAAAAAGAAAAAAAAAAGAAACAGAATGTCCCATGGGGTAGTGTAGCTGGTGTTAGATTTTTTGAGAAACTCCAAACTGTTTTTCACACTGGCCATGCAAATTTACATTCCCACCAACAGTATATAAGGGTTCTACTTTAGTCAGCTTTTTCACTTTTGTGATGAAAAGATCTGACAGGAACAATTAGAGGAGTAAAAGTTGATTTGAAGGGATCATGGCTTTTTCAGTCTACAGATGGGTGACTGCATGCCTCAGGTTTTGAGATAAGGCGGAACATCATGGAAGAAGTATAGGCAGAAGAAAGAACCTGGGAAAATGGCATTAGGAAGCAGAGGTAGAGCTTCATTCAACAAGGAAAAAATATAAACCCCAAAGTCAGACCTTTGGAACCCACCTCTTCCAGCCATACTCTACCTTCCTATGCTGACCACCCAGTTAAACCCTATTAGTGGATTAATGCACTGATTATGTTAAAGGTTTCTTAACCCAATTATTTTATCTCTAAACTTTCTTGTACAGTCTTTTAGTTTTGGGAGTCACCCAATATCTATGAATCATAACAGGTTCCTTTTCCCTGCATACCTGATAACAGGTATTGTCTTATTCTTGAGGATAGCCATCGTGAGTGTGGTGAGATGGAATCTTGGTAGTTTTCATTTGCATTTCCCAGATATCTAAAGATGTCAAACATTTTCTAATATAATTATAAGCTATTTGAGACATGTGTTCAGTCCACTTGTTGATTGGATTATTTGTGATATTTTGTTGTGAAGTGTTTTGAGTTCTTGATGAATTCTGGATATTTCTCCTCTGCCAGGAGAATTGCTGGCAAAGATTTTTTCCCATTCTGTAGCTTGTCTATCCAATCTGTGAATTGTTTTTGTTTGTTTGTTTTGTTTTGTTTTAGCTATACAAAAACTTTTAAATTTGATGCACTTTTTGCTATTATTTCTTGGGGTATTGGAATTGTATGCAGGAATTCAGTATCTGTGCCTACATTTGGAAGTATTTCCCATTTGTTTTCTTCCATAAGTTTTCCAAGTTTCATTTCTTGCATTTAGGTCTTTAATCATTGGCTATTGGTTATTCTGCAAGATGAGAGATAAAGATCTAGTTTTCCCAGCAGCAATTTTTTTTTAAAAGGTATCTTTTCTCCATTGTATGTTTTGGCACCTTTTTGACTTCTTTTTCCTCATGAGCTGTTTCAGCAAAACACAATCTCTTAGCCTCTAATCTGGGTGCTGAGTAGGGTAGTAGACTCTGGTAATCTCATCTTTACTCTCCTAATGTGGTACGTCCTTCCAGTGAGCAAACTAAGGAGAAGGGGATTGGAGCCTCAGTATTTTCAAATAGGATTATATATCACACAGCCTATATCATATTAGTTTGTTATGTTCTACTTAGAATGAAACTGAATGAGAAGCACTGGCAACCTTCCACTCCATATTAGATACCTTATCACTTGATAGAGAACTGAATGGTATGAATAGCTTGGCATTTGGTCATACCCATCAGGGAGGAAGGTCACATTAAGCTGTATTGGGGAGGAGCTGGGGTTGTACCTCAGTGGTAGAGCGCTTGCCTTGCACATGTGAGGCAGTGGGTTTGATCCTCAGCCCCACATATAAATAAATAGAGGCATTGCGTCCTTCTGTAACAACAACAAAAAATTTTAAAAAGATGTATTGGAAGGAAGAAAGGGAAAGTGGGTAGGAGCTGAAGTAGTATAGATATGTATTTTATTTTGTTGAATTAATTTTCTTCATTTGATGTACATGTATGTCCTCAGGACAATTTCTAGAGGTTTTTGTATTTGTTCCTTTTTTTGTGGTCCTGATGAGTGAACTCAGAGGCACTCCACCACTGATCTACATGTAGGACTTTTTGCTTTTTATTTTGAGCTAGGATCAAAGTTGCCTGAGGCTGCCTCATAATTGTGTTTCTACTGCCTCAGCTTCCTGAGTAGCTAGGATTATAGGTGTGCACCACCACACCTGGCCAGAGTCTTTTAAAGTAATTTTTGTCATATAATTTTTTCCCTTCCTGGGCAGTGTGTTTGTAAAGCTGCTCATGCTGCCTTTACAGAATTGAAACTCTCCCTGGGATTCTGTTTATTTTTAAATAAGTGTTCTTGGAGTTGAACATTAATCTCTCCAATTTTTTTAGAAAGACTCATAGTATGTTTGATAAACTGTAGATATAAAGAAACTTTAAATCTCAAGTGCTAATGTGTTTTGTAGTATCAGGGAAGTCAGACAGCACTGAATTAATTAACATCTTAGACATGACATAGTGGTAAATATGTTGGTATAAAATTTAAGGCCAGATCTTTCACTGTTATACTTGTAGTTATGAAAATCAAATTCTTTAGGACCTGTGATAGAAATTATACCATACAAAAGGTCATTAGTTTTTTTGTCAGGGTCAATCAAAATGTCCAGTTAGTATTTTGGTTCTAGTTAGGAGCCAGACTTGTTATCAGTTCTTGTAAATTTTAGACTTTAATATATTTATCAGTGTAATCCATTGAACTCATTTTTCTATTGTAATGTTTGTAATTACCTGTGATACTAGCTGCCTTAGTTTATTTTTGCAGCAACATTGATATAGGAAGAATAGTCTATTTCATGTCACTTTTATGAATATAAAATGGCAAAAATCATGTTAATACAAAGACCAAAGCACCTACCTTCTGTAAGCAGTACATAATTATTGATCTGCTACTATTTTTTATTATTAATGGCTAATATTTATTCTATCCCTATAGAGGTAAACTTGAAATCAGTATGATTAAACACCAATTCATATGTTATAACAAAGGAAAATTGAACAAGTATCTATCACATTTTTAAATATACTGTTTTGAATATTTTGTTTTAAAAAGAAAACATAATCATTATTACTAAAATAGATACAAAGGAAGTGATGCTTTCATCCACCATTCCCCTTCTTAACATATTTCAAATTTTGAGCAGCCATTTAAAAAGTGCCACATCTTCATATTTGGTCAAGCTAACATATGTACATATGTATTCTTTGTTACCATGCATTCTCATATATTTTACCCTTTTTTATTATTCCATATTAATTATACTGAAAGTATGGCTTTCAAATGTATGCATATACTATAATTTGATCATTTTTCCCCCTTCATTACATATCTTACTGTCCCCTCCACCTTATCTCCATGCTCTTCACTAATAATTTCCCTTCTAAATTTATCTCATCTTTATTTTTATCTGGATTTCATATATGAGAGAAAACATGTAATACTTGCTTTTCTGAGTCTGGCTTGTTTTACTTCATATGATGATCTATAGTTCCATCCATTTTCTTGTAAATGACATATAACTCTTTATGCCTAAATAATTATCCACTGATTTTATATATTTTATATAT
>NW_026000272.1:5686742-5725068 GCF_001458135.2 Marmota marmota marmota
CTGATGGGGGTAAAGATGGCAAACATTTTTTTATGTAAATATTGACCATTGGTAGTTCTTTGAGAAGTGCCTATTCAATTAATTTGCTCTTTTATTGGGCAGGTTTATTTGTAGATATACAGATGATTTGTTTTCACTTTTTATTCACTTTATAAAAGAAGTTTATTGTAAACATATCATTCAGTAAATTGCTTTTCTTCTCCAAAATATTATTTATGCACATTCACTTTTTTTCAAAAGTTTTTATTGTAAATTATAGTACTTCGTAATGCAGGAATTTGTTACATATTCATACATGTATCCAATATAAAAATATAGTGAAGGGAGGTGGCAGTGGTTTAGCAATGATGGACATCATTATCCAAAATATATGTATGAAGGCATGGATTGCTGTGAACATACTTTATATACAAACAGAGATATGAAAAATTGTGCTCTATATGTCTAATAAGAATTGAAATGCATTCCACTGTCATGTATTTTAAAAAATAAAATCAATTAAAGTATATAAAAATATAATTTGGCCAATATCATTTCCTGGTATTTCCCCCTTTCTCTTCCCTTCTTCATGCATATTCTTCCAAGGTAAATTTTGCATCTATTTAAAACTAGTTTTTAACTTTTTATTTCTTCAAATACATGATTTTCTAAATAGAAGTTTTTGCATAAATTTGGAGTTTTGATCTATTTTTTAAAGTTATTTCTGCTATTGCAACAAAACCCCATTATCCCTTAGTGATGATATAGGAGTTTTTACATTTTTACATCAGTTTTCACTTCAGCTTTAATCTCACCATCTTACATTTGCTCATATCCTACAATAAGATTTTGCCAAATACCAGTAATGATTTGGTAGTTTTTCCTCCCTCTATGTTCTTGACCAAAAACTGTAAAATATTTCCAGGAAAATAAACACTTTTGACAGTTTGAATCTTCCTATATATGAACTTAGATATGTGTTCTCTATTATTATGTAACATAAAGTTTAAAGTTTTTCTTAGTATCAGTCCTGATGTACTTTTTCATAATTTTATTGTTTGATAATTTCTTTTAATTTTTTTTATGGTAGAGTCTTTTGCCATTAAATTTTCTAGTTTGGTATTACTGCAACATATGGAAAATATTAAGTTTTTTCTACATGTTTCTAAGTTTCTAAGTTTTCTTTCTAATTTCCATGAATATATTATATTTATAAACAATGCTGTGACCTTTGACCAAATGTTTATTATATTCACCTAGTACAATGAATTACTAAAATGGCAAGATGGAAGCATATATGTAGAGATTAGGGATAATTTACTTTCCTAAATTTACTACAATACTCTGATTAATGATGATTATTAAGTTTATAGTCCGCCCATCACCTGCAGGAATATATTGACAGGTTATAAAGACTTTTTCTTTAGATAACTGGTTGATTTTGTTTTAGAATTTAATGTATCTCCATTATCTTTTGAATGTAACTAACATTTAATTATATAAGTATAACCAGTATCATTACAGTTACTGTTATTACTATATTTAATAAAATATATGTATTATTTCACATGTGAATGTTTTGCAACGGTTTTGAATTAAACACTTTTCCAGGATTCTAAAGCACGTAATTATTTCAGTTTCATTTTCACTTTTTAGAAGTGTATAATTTGTAATAAAATTTTCAATTAGTATTTTATAACCTTAAGAAATAAAATTATGTAAAGATATATAAAAAGTAAAATTATAACCCCCCAGTTCAAGATTTTTTTAAACAATATTGGGTGTCTGTTGCATGAACAGCTGCATCCTTCTCTAAGCATATGTACAGACCTTGAACACTCTACAGACCTTGTGCTCAGTTGTTATTTATACAGTGGTTGATATGTACATTGCTAGAGAGAGAACCAAGAATCTCCGTGTCAGGGTTTTTTTTTTTTTTTCATTTTTTAAAATTATCAAAATGCCATTAGGTCAATAGAGAGTGTTTATCTAAGGAAATAAGAATTAGTCCATATACCAGTATAATGGCACTAGGAACATGGCTTCTAAATATGAAATCAGCATGATATAAAAGAATTTGTCAAGAATGAAAACGCTGTGTCAATGTCATTCCTGATTTTCTCTGTGGCTCTTATGTAACTCAAAGTATCTTTATGTATACTGAGTCATTTCTTCTTCATTACAAATATGAAGTGTGTAATTAGAAATATTTGTGAATAGCTCAAATATCTTATAATGAGTTAATAGGATAATCCATGTGCTGTGTATATTCCACCTGCTATGTAAGTAAGCATCAAATGCATATAAGTCAGGATTGATAAAGGTATAAAGAATAAGAATTGTGTTCTAAGATAGGAAAACTTGCAGCTTTCACTTGATAGATTGCTTCTTAGGCATTCAATAATAAATGAATACCATACTGGTATTTTATATTTTAAATGGATTATTTTCTACTTAATAATACAAGTATTTTTCAAACTCATGTATGACTTCGAATACATGATGGAAAATGAAAAATTAATTCTGTTCTTCCAATCCAATACATATGCATTTTAAAGCAATGCTAACTGCCTCTTTGTTATAATTTAATAGGTATTAAGCCAGAATGAAATTTGCTCTTTGATTTTTTTGAGGGGGCTAGGGATGAAATGGTAGATTATTCACATCTAAATGAAATCTTTTAATCTAATATGTTTTGGCTATCAAAAAATTACCCCAATACTACTGCATTAAAAGATTTTTGTTCTCTTCTGTCTTCCACTGGCCATTCCAACCCCCTTTAGATGATTCAATTTTTTTAGATTAAATTTTGCTATTGTTTTATAGGTATGTTTACCTTTTTGGTTTTTGTCTTTTAATCTTGATAATTCCAAATGATCTTTTTTATTGGAGCCTTTGTATTTGGTGCTTTTGTAATTATACATGTATAATTATACATAATTTTGATTCATTATATTCATGTATGCACAAGGCACTTTGATCAATCTTATTGCTTAGTTCTTCCCTCCTCCTGCCTCTACCATCAATTTTCCCTACTCTACTGATCAACCTTCTATTATTATTAGTGTTGTTATTTTGATTAATATATTATAATTACATATATTAGTGGGATTCATTGGTGTGTTCATACATGTACACAGCATAATTTGGTATATTTCCTTCCCAGCACTTCCACATTCCCTTCCTTCCTTCCTCCTCTTAACCCTCTTCCTATACTCTATTGGTTTCCCTTCTATTTTCATGAGAAGTTTTTTTTAAAAAATTCCCTTTTATTTTCTGTCTTTAGCTTTGAGATATGAGAGAGAATATTTGCCCTTTGACTGAGTCTGGTTTATTGCACTTACCATGATGTTCTCCAGTTCATTCATTTACCACCAAATGGTAAGTAGAGTCAACCTCCATTGCATGGAGTCTATACCACATTTATTTTTTTTAAAAAGAGAGAGAGAGAGAGAGAGAGAGAGAGAGAGAGAGAGAGAGTGTTTTAATATTTATTTTTCAGTTTTCGGTGGACACAACATCTTTATTTTATGTGGTGCTGAGGATCAAGCCCAGCGTCCCACGCATGCCAGGCGAGCGTGTTACTGCTTGAGCCACATCCCCAGCCCAATACCACATTTCTTTATTAGTTGTTAACAGGTACCTGGATTAGTTCTATAACTTGACTATTGTGAATTGCATTGCTATAAACATTGATATGCATGTATCAATGTAGTCTGCTGATTTTAGTTCTTTAGGATAAATACTGAAGACTAGTATAGCTGTATAACGTGAGGGATCCATTCCTAATCTCCATACTACTTTTAAAAGTAGTTGTACTAGGACTGGGGTTGTGGCTCAGCAGTAGAGTGCTCACCGCATTTGCGAGGCCCTGGGATTGATCCTCAGCACCACATAAAATAAATAAATACAGTAAAGGTATTGTGTCCAACCACAACTAAAAATTAAAAAAAAAAAAAGTGGTGTCCCACCAACAATGTCTAACATTTTCTCAGATTTTTGCCCAAAATCGTTATTTTTTTGTATCCTTTTTTAATTTAATTACAGCACTGGGTATTAAACTCATGGCTACTCAGCCACTGAGCCTTATCCCCAGTCTCTTTTTTTTTCTTGACATAAGGTCTTCTAAAGTCATCTAGGCTGTCCTCAAAATTGTAATCCTCCTACCTGAACCTTCTGAATTGCTGTGATTACAGACATGCTTGAACCTGTGTGGCTGTTATTTGTATTGTAGGTGATTGCAATTCTGATTGGAGTGAGATGAAATTTCAGGATGGTATTGATTGCATTTCTGTAATTGGTAAAGATATTATACATTTTTCCATGCATTTGTCATCCGTTTGCATTTCTTCTAATAAATGTCTGTTCATGTCTTTGGCCATTTTTATTAGGTTATTTTATTTTTATGGTTTATTTATTTATTTATTTATATTTTGTGCATATTAATTCCATCAAAGATGTAGCTGTCAAAGACTTTGTCCCATCGTGTAGGCCCTATCTTCATTTCTTGATTGTTACTTTTGCCATGCAGAAACTTTTTAATATGATGTCATCACACTTACTGATTTTCGGTTTTATTTCTTGAACTTTAGGGGCCTTCTCAGGGAAGTCAGTTATTGTGCCATTTTGATGTAGTGTTGACACTTTTCTTTTAGTTGGGGTTTGTGGTCTTATCACTAGGTCTTTGATCCAATTTGAATTGATGTTTGTTTTGGGTGAGAGATAAGGATCTAGATTCACTCTTCTACATTTTAAATATTCCATTTTCCCAGGACAATTTGTTTAAAAGACTATCTTTTCTTGAGGATTTGTTTTGGCATCTTTGTCAAGGCTTAGCTGATTAGCTATGTGAATTTTTCTCTGTGTCTTCTATTCTTAATATTATCAGATGTTATAGAAGTTAGTAAAGATCAGGGTATAATTCCAGCAGCTCAGGATGCTGAGGCCAGAGGATCACAAGTTGCCTCAGCAACTTAGGGAGACCCTATCTCAAAATAAAACAAAGAATAAAGAAAAGGGGCTAGGAGTGTTCCTCAGTGGCTAATCACCCCTGAGTTCAGTCCTGGCTACTCTAAAAATAAGTCAGTAAAGAAGGGTACAATCATATCCAGATATAGTTATGGTAAACTGAAATAATACAGTCTCATTTATCTCCCAATATTCTGTTATGAGATTTGTCACAATTAGATGACTCTCAAATTTTTCAGTTTTTGCACCTAAGATCTTTAATGAGTTTGATTCTCTCAGGATAGCCCTAGATAAGCTCACTTCTAACACCCATCAAAGAAGTACCTGAGGGCTCAGAGAGCAAAGGGAAATAATGCATGGATAAAACATAGGATGGGAATTATTAGAGATGTTAAGAGTTAGTGTCAGGTATAAAATGTTAGACTGGAAAACAGTCTATGAAGCAAGTGAACTTTCTGATTCATAGCATGTATTCAAGAATATGACTTGTGGTATTACTTGGTGTGGTGGTTTTCTGATGCTACGTGAAACAGCATACTATCAAACTGAACTCAGCAACATGGAAAAAGATTTGCATTCCCAAAGCAAGGGGGGAACAGGAATGCAAAGATTGTTTAATATCTGATGATCAAAAAAATCAATAAAATATAGCAGGAAAAGTTAGGTAAAAACCAGGGCGATTCTCTCAATACACACACGCATATGAGTATTACACAAAGGACACGCTCATTTGTCATAAAAATACTGGAAAACCATACAGAAGGGAACTTAAACCAAAGAGATCCATATGTGAAAAACATACAACCAGCATCACATGTAATGATGAAAGACTGTTTGCCCCTGAATATTAATAGTAAGGCAAGGATATTTACTCTATCTTTTTAACATTTTACTAGAGGTGTTAGAATTTCAAGTGTTATATGTATTATAAATTTATTTTAAATGTGATAAATTTTTTCAAAATATTAGTCATATAATATAGATAAAATATTTTTCTAGGTTTATTTCTGTTCCTTCCAACCTGCCAATATCAGGACTTGTTAGAGTCTGTAAACAAGTCAAAATAACACCTGGCATTTTGCCAGGGGAATGTTAGAGTTCCTAAACAAGTCTGGATGGTGCCTGGCAAAATGCCAGAGGGAGTGGTTTGAGAAGTAACAAAAGGGAGCCATTAAGTGTGGAGATTCCTTATTGGTTGACTGATGTATCTAGTTTATGTTAATTAGATAAGCTGTGTGGAATGTATAAATACTGCTCCTGTCCTGCAATAAACGGCTCTCACTCCTGCTGTATCAATCTACACAAGTTGTTTGTCACCCCCCTGATTATTCTGCTGCAGCCGGACTGCGGCAAGGACTCCTATTGGTATTTGATTGGTGAGCATGATTCATTGGTTACACTGCCTAATGTTAACTTCCATATGTTTGTATTGCAAAATTTAAATTAGTCTTCACATTCTCACCAGGTAACCATTAAAATCAAGTCGGGTAATACATGTGATTGTCTCTAGTATTCCTTTCATTCATACTCTTGGTGCTAGAACTCTGCCATGTAATCTGGGCTCTTGGTTAAACTGTTTAGAGAATGATTTTTGATAGCTTTTACTGATTTTTACAGTCAGACACTTGAAACTAAAACTGATGCATGATATGTCTTCAACCTTTTTGGACTCTGCTGTTCCTCAAACACCCTTAGTGCAGTCTCCTTTAGGCCTTTGCAGCAACTTATCTCTCTGCCTAAATAGTTTTCTTCTGACTATTTGTGTTGAATCCTAGTTGTGTTGAATCCTTAAACTCTTAAATGTCACTTACTGATTCATGCATTCATGATTTAATACAATACCCTATTCCTGTGCTCAGCTAGCCCAACTTCTGGACCTGATCTACGTCTTCTCTGTTTCCTGTCACATTCTAGCATGATCTGTAATTTTACTCATTGCACCTTCTTTAGACTGAACATTCATCCAGGTTCAACTAGAATGAAAGTAGTTCCCAGGTTTTGGGAACTTGTGTTTTAAAACCATGAAAATTAAAGGCAACCAGAAGTTATCCAAACTGTTTTCATGTCCTTCTTTCCACAGAATCAGAGTTTTGGGACAGTAGAGATCCATATTTGTTAAGTGATTTACCCTGTATATCAATAAGGGACTCACACTTGGGGGGAGGTAATGATTTTTTTCCTAAATGAAGGGAGTAATAAATAATGAGAATTATAATCCTTACATCTTGGTAGCTAGGCATGGAGATCCTCTATGGGTCTGTTCTGTGATATGTTTGGGGGACAGAATCTAATTTACTAACAATTAGTTGGGATTCTGAGTTACTTTTTAGTTTACAAATGTATTATTTCCTTATATCCTGCCTCATTTAATCCTAATGGCAGCCCTTGATACTTTATGCTTTCAGTAAATGTTTTTAACTTCATAACGATTTTTGTCATCATTGTTACTTTTATTGTGACTCAGATGGTCATTGCCTTCTTTTATAAAATAGGGAATTTGAAGCTTTGATAAGATTGTTGACTTGTTTACAGTCATAAAGCAAGTGACTTGCTGATGCCAACATTTAAAAAAATTTGTTTTAATTTCTTCACTACAAAACCATTATCTTTTAGTGTAACAAAGAAAAGGATTTAAAGTTACTAAGTAAAATATTATCTATTTAACCCCCTATAAACATTCTACATCAGTTTCATTCAATGTACTTATCACAATCCCTGTTAATAGTTTACTGTGTTTTACTGCATGAATGTACTCAGGTAAGGTATTTTTGTTTGTTTATATAAAAATTGGGATCATAATTAATACATTTCTTGTGGATTTCATTAGTTTCTTAACAGTACCAGAAAACTGTCTATGTTGGTTATTAGGACTATGCTGTCAGATTTCAAAGTCCAACTTTATAATCCATGCAACATGCATGTGAATGCAGTGTAGAAAATGAAATGTTAACTCATTTCCCCAGCCTAGTAAACACTTCAGATGTGCCAAATTTGCACAGTACCATTAATGTGTCAATTTTTATTCATTGTTGTCTTTTTAATTTAATATTCCAATATTACACTTTTTAAATGAATCATTTAATATCTACAATCACCAATATCCCCTATATACTGAGGTTTTCCCTGTATAATTTTGCACATTTAAAATATCCAAAATTTTATCTCATTTTTCAAATTTCTAACAACAATATGTTTGGCCTTAGAACTTATTGGGTGTAATATGAAAAAAAAATGAACTCAGTATTAACTCATCTGTCTCTGGTTGGCTATGTTTAAATTCTTTGGTAAAGTTTTGTTGTTTTCTTTACATAGGGCTTGAGTAAGTCATCACATTATTATAGCTGTGTGATTTTTCTTCATAAGCATTGTGAATTTTACATTGGATTATTTTTACAAATTACGGGTGTAGTGAAAATTGTTTCTTTTTTCTTAATATGCAATTTACTAACATGTAACTCTGCTAAATGTTTGGATGCTTGATTTTTATATCATTTAAAAACATAAGCTATTCATGTGTTTATATTGCAAAATTAAAATAAACATTTGATATTGTCTAAGTATAGAAACTGTATACATCATGCAAATGTTGGAAGTTTCATGGATGGGATTTAGTGGATTTTTCAATTTCTAAAATAAAAAGTAAAATATATGCCCACTAATATATTTTCAGAGTGGGTACTATAGATTTCATCAGATACTCAGTGTATCTATGAATCAAATAAGGTAAAAATGTGTTTCGTGTTTAAAATATATAAACATTGGCTTTTTAAATAGAGCACTAATCCTTTCATTACCAGTTTTAACTGAATTCAGACTTGATATATTTCCTCCAAAATAGCAAGTGCACATTAGAGAATTTCAGGAATCAATTATGTGTCATTAATAAAACTTCAGCACATGTTTCAGATTGATTCTCAGATATAACCATCCTTAAGTAACTCATTGATTATTTTTGCATCACATTTATTCTAACCTAATCTATTTGTTAGTTATTTGGGTTTCTTTTCTTTATTCTCCCTCCACCACTGGAAGTAGGGAATAAGGTTGAAAACAGAGCTATTCTATAGCACCTGACTCATAGCAAATGCTCATTAAGTAACTGATAAATGGTGAAAATAAAGGGTGATTTTTTTTAAAGAGAGAGAATTTTTAATATTTATTTTTTAGTTTTCAGTGGACACAACATCTTTATTTTATTTTTATGTGGTGCTGAGGATCAATCCCAGTGCCCCACGCATGCCAGGCAGCTTGCTACCACTTGAGCCACATCCCCAGCCCCTAAAGGGTGATTTTTATAGGCAAAGAAAGATTGCATAGTACTCACTTTGGTTAATGTATATGTAGATTATAAACAAGATGTCTACATATCAATTTTTAAATGTTGTTGAGAGATTGAATCGATTTTATGAAGTTTTATTTCTAAGTAATTAATAAAATTATATCAATCATTTGAGAAAGTATTAATGGTAGTAACTGACTCACGTTTGTTATATAAAGAAGTATCTCATATCTAGTAATTAGAGAAGTGCAAATCAAAACTACTCTTAAGATTCCATCTCATGCTAGTCAGAATGGCAGTTAAAAAGAATATAAGCAACAATAAGTGTTGGCAAGGATGTGGGGAAAATGGCAAACTCATACAATGCTGGTAGGACTGCAAATTGGTGCAACACAATGGAATATTACTCAGTATTAAAAGAGAAAATAAATTATGACGTTTGCAGGTAAATGGATGGAGTTGGAGAATATTATGCTAAGCGAACTAAGCCAATCCACAAAAACTAAAGGCTGAATACTTTCTCTGATAAGTGGATGCTGATTCATAATGGACGGGAGCATGGGAAAAATGGTGGGACTTTGAACATTCATGAGGGATGAGGAATGGGGTTAGGAAAGATGGTGGAATGAGATGGACATCATTATCTTAGGTATATGAAGGTATATGAATGACTGCACATATGGTGTGAAGCTACATTATGAACAACCAAAGAAATGTAAAGTTGTGCTGCAGTTGTGTACAATGAATCAAAAAGCATTGGTTGTCACATATACCTAATTAGAATGAATAAATTTATTTTTTAAAATTATTTTTTAAATAACTATTTCTATATTTCTTGACCTGGGAATGTTGACAATTTTTTGGTAATTCTTATTATTGCAATATCATTATTACTAAAATATATTTCTTGATTCTAAATGGGAAATATGTGTCTGTAGAGTGTGAATGACATTTAAGCTTGATAGAATATAATTATGCTTTATCAATGTTATTAAAACTGAAAGTAGTACTTTCATAATTTACCCAAGGAAAGAATTTAAGTAAATTTACATACTTAATGACCTACCCCAAAGGTATTAATTCCATACCTTTTCCATTAAATTTGTTCATCTCCTTCCATGAATAAAGTCAGATAAAAAGTCACACAGCTAGAAAATGCCATAATGCTCTCTTGATTTTTATTTCTTTTTTAAATAAAATATTTTATAGATCTACATGGACACAATACCTTTATTTTTATTCATTTATTTTTATGGGGTGCTGAGGATCAAACCCAGTTCTTCATGCATGCTGGGCAAGGACTCTACCACTGAGCCACAACCCCAGCCATATGTTTATTACTTTTACAAGAGTAATCATTTTTTCCAACTGTATTAATATTATGGCACACTTTTTCTGAATTTCTTAAATTCTGAGGCATAATTTCTTGGACATTTGTCTTGGTCATGATATAATTTCTTTTATGTTTTTAAATTCCACTCCTAAACTCGAATTCATTAAATTATATGATTTCAAAAAAAATCCAGTATGACTGGTGTCTTTAATAAAGAGAAGGAAATTTTAACATAGTTACAGATAGAAGGAAGACTGCTACATGAATATGGAGGCAGCAATTAGAGTTATGCTGCCACAAACCACAGGAGTACCTGGAATAGCAGAAGCAGAATGAGGCAAGGAAGGATGATTTGATAAAAGTCTCCAGAGGGTGTATGGCCTTCCAATATCTTGATTTTTGGATTCGGGACATCCAGATTTGGAGACAATAAATATCTGTTGTTTTAAGCTACCCAATTTTTTCATACGTCACAATGGTCATCCTGGGAATTTATACAGTGGCCTCCACTATTTTTTTGTAGGGTGTTAATTCTCACTAATATATTGTCAACATGGAGTTTCAACAGTTATTTGTTCATTTACCAAAAATTTTCCTTTGGAAATTTTAATCTGAGTACCTTAAAATTTTAAATGAAATTAAGAAAACTTACTTAAAGTATGAAATTCATATTTAGCAACATGTGTAAGTTATCTATTATTTAAATCATCTTATTATCTAATACAGGTTGCATGTTAATCATAGGTCCTGAAATTTTTTGATCCATGTGTTTACTAAATTGTTAACAATTTTATGTTGTCTGTGTGCCTATTTTGAATACAATTTTAACTTTCTTATGACAGAAGCAAGTGGTCAGTCATCCCTTGCAGCTTCTAGTTCTATACCCCACACAAAAGACTCAAGCCTGTGGCAACTTAAGAGGCAATTCTCTTTTTCACGTAGCATACTAGATTTTCTGTTTTCCCATTGCTTATTTCTGCTTCCTTTAAAGGGACCATTCAGGCATCTACTTGTGGGAAATACACACACACACACACACACACACATATATGTGAGTTTACATTCACATCATCCTCACATATATGTGTGTTTGTGTGTATTTGCCTGCCTGCCTTCTCTGTCTACCTGACCCTTCATTCCTGGAATGCATGACCCAGGGAAGGAGGAATGCCCTTGTGACTCATTGCACATCCTTGCCCAAGAAATGTAACTAATAGATTCTTGAAATCATTTCCTATTATGGTATATTTGTTCCTCCCTTTTAAAAATTCAGTGGCTCCCCTGAACTGGATTTTCCCTGGGATTTTGAGGTTGGGAAACACAGGGTCATGCAGGCATAAACAGGACAGAAATCACAAGGGTGTCTGCTAGTATAAAAAGGTATTTTACGTGAGAGAGCTCCCTAGTCAGTGGTCAGACAAGCAGGTATTAAGCCATCTGCCAGGCAAACAGGAATCCCAGATTAGCTGGGAGCTCTGAAAACAATGTGCTTTTAGTTGTTGGTATTTTTATTTTTTATTGTATTCTTACTTTTCTACTTTCTATTTATATCTGTAATTTAAGGACTGCATTAATATTTTTCAATCTATATTTTTAGTTCATTTTCCTACAAATATATATTCTGTATTCTTATTTTCTCATTTAATGATTTTTCTTGCTATGTAGATGATGTTTTATTTGAATCTGTTATATCATCACAATGAAAACAGGCATCAAGTCTTGGAAATACCCTGGCCTGCTAAGCACCACAGGTCATTCATAAACTTTTCTTTAGGGTTCCCAGTATAATTGAACACCATTCTTAAATCTAGGTACTCCAGGCATGTGGTTGGAGGAACTTTAATACCAGCTGTTCCAGGGCTTTCCATGTAGTCACCTGAAAGCCTAACATACTGGAAACTTGCTTAAAGGAAGGTAATTTAGAAGTTAAATTTCACCTAGGGATTGAGCAGACTTTGTCCCTTGCCACACAGCTTTGGGTGGGTGAATACATCTATACTCTAATTTTAAAACACAGACACACACACACACGCACACACACAGACACACACACACGCGCGCACGCGCGATATAGCTATGTAACCTAGAATGGTCTCAAACTCCTGAGTTCAAGTGATCCTCCTACCTCAGCTTCCCTTGTAGCTTGTACTATAGGCATACACTGCTGCACCTAACTTCCATAATTAAAATTTTTAATTGTCTATTGTTATATGAAAAAATAGGAATTATCATTCATTATGTCTATGCAAATGTGTTTGTACCTTTGCTTCTTGAGACAAGCTTCTAAATTAGGAATAATGGAGGAAACTCTACTGTGGAATGGTATAATGATTAAAAGATGAGAACCACACAGAAATGATTAGCACATTGTCTGAGTCATCAGCTCTAAGTCAAACATACTGTGTTGTTTTATTGTTACCATATTACTAACAGGTTTTATTTTTATAACTTGGGAAACTTGAAACTGAGAGAAGAAAACTGATTTCTTTAACTTTTTGGATGACATGAGTAACTGTTATATGTTTAAACATTCATACACTTAAACATATTACTTGCATAGTGTTTGGTGTTGTATTTCACAAAATTGGGTTTTATACTACACATTCTGAAATCTGCTTTTATCACAAAGTAGTATATTATAGATATCTAAAGAGGTCTGTTGATATCCTGGTTTATATTCATGTGTACTGAATTCAGCATATTAAGCCATAAAGGATGATTTTGTGTGTGTTTGTATATGTGTGCGTGTGTGCGTGTGTGTGTGTGCATGTGTGTGTGTGTGTGTGTGTTCTGAGTTCTGTATTTTATGTTATCCCTTTGTCTAATATCAAGATTGTCTAACATTTTTGATGCTATATGTTCTGTTCTGGAAGTCAGTAGAAACTCACCAGAGAGTATTCCATAGTATTTTGACTATTACAGCTTAAAAGTACAATTCATACACCTTTCTTGCACAAGTCTTTACTTTGTTCCTTGAATATTCTCATGTCATTGATGATACCAATATTAACATTACTTCTCCAAATTTACCAAATATCCCATTGATAATCTAGCATGAATATTACAAAGAGTTTTAATAAAATCATTATTTTTGCAATGCAACTTTTTCTTCTATCAACACATAGATGGTTCCAGTTATGTAAACTGGGTTATAACTATCAGAATAGCTTTTAGTCTTTGTATTTGTAGTAAACATTACTTTATCTGATTGTGCATAAATTTTATAAATTTTCTATTGTAAATGGAATCGTGTCAATTTGATCATTTGACCTGCTGGCATATAAATACCTTAATTTTTGTACCTATATATTCTGTCTGCTCAAAGTATTGATACTTTTTTCTAATTCTCATTGTTTTTCTAATGAATTTTAGTTTATCTCAGAATGAACAATATGTTATTTCAATATATTTAGATGTAAAAGGGAAGCCACATGTCACTCAATTACTTTTTTTTTTTAGAGAGAGAGAGAGAGAATTTTTTTAATATTTATTTTTTAGTTTTCGGCAGACACAACATCTTTGTTTGTATGTGGTGCTGAGGATCGAACCCGGGCTACACGCATGCCAGGCGAACGCGCTACTGCTTGAGCCACATCCCCAGTCCCACTCAATTACTTTTTATTGCAAACTCAAACCTGCCCATCTGCACTACTACAGGCTATTTCAGTGATAATGCCCTTCCTCTACCTTTTGTACTTCATCTTTTAGACCTATGATCTTCCTGTATATGCAGGTATGTGGGATTCCCATTCGGGAATTAAGATAAACTATGGTACCATATTAGCCATGGGTTTTAGTAACATCCACCACAAGTCAAAACATCTTTTGGTATCAAGAACAGTAGTTTAACACTCTGAGTGAATTTTTCATATTGTGTATGCTTATCCAAGTACTAACATATTATTTGGTAACTAAGTTGCTTTTAAATAGGAAACCAGCATTTTACATTTTTAAACTCAAAACTGATTCTTATAAATGGATAGTGCTTAGGATTTTTTGTGTGTTTTAATTTGCAAAGGTATTGTTATATATTTGTTTCAATCAATAATGTGTTGTAACAAGACTATTAACTTCTCCAAGTCTAAAGTATCCTAGAATGCTGTATATGAGGTCAAACAGCAATAAAATTTCATCTGGTCAAATTGAAAAACCTCTTATAATGTGTGTATCTATGTATATGACAGAATTTTTTGAATATTCCTACAAAATTCAGTCTCAGATCTGATAAGGTCTATCATATGGATAAATAGCATTTTGCATTACTTATATTCTTCATGTTAATAATTTTAAATTTTCAATAAATCTGGTTGAAGCAAAAAGTCTAATGCATATATTTTCCCCAAGAATTAAGTGAAACCTTTCATATAAGATCCTTTAACACAAGGTCTGCCATGAGGAAAGCATTCATGATCATTTTTCTGATTAGTGTTGTATTTTACTAGGTGCGATTACTTCCTTACTACACAGGAGGTGAAGAAAGGTTGGAAAACTTAATGCCACTGGGAAGTATAAGGTCCTTATTTCCTTTCTTCTGCTGTTCAATATATTTCATTTTTCCAATTTTATAATCCATATGGAATCATTTATCTATAATTGAATTTTGTATGCAAATAATATAAAATATTAAAGACCTTTTTGCCTCTCTCCTGAAATGCCTCCATTGTCATAGTGAAAGTTGAGATACCATATATCAATATTCCTATATGCATAATTTTACTTAAATGCTGTCTTATGATGTATATTTTTTTATTGTAGATATTATCTCCTCCCAGGATTGGTGCTTCTTCATCCTTTCTGGTATTCCTGCCAAGGCAGGTAAACAATATTGTATGTGTTTTACTACCATAATATTTTTATGTGGATAATATCCCTTACAGTCCTATGTTTTCATAGTAATTTATATACTCAAACACATACAGTGTTAGATTTTTGTCATTGTCTTATAAACTGTCATACTTATTTTTACACATTTTATTAATCAGAGTACCTCATGAATAATGTCACCTAATATAGATCTACTCTGATTTCTCAGTGCCTAGGTAATATTCCAGGGTAAAAATATACCACATCTCAGTCATCCATGTCCATAGTTATAGCCATTTTTTTAATTTTATATTTGACCATGGAACAGTGTTATAATTAAATTTTTATTAATATTTTAAAGGTTTGGTACACTGAAATATTCCCAGGAATATTACTGGTTTTTCAAAATGCATATGTATTTCAAATATTAATATTTATCCACAGATTGACTTTTAAAGTGTAAAAACAAGCTGCAGTGGCACACGCCTGTAATTCCAGCAGCTCAGGAGGCTGAGGCAGGAGGATCATGGGTTGAACACCAGCCTCAGCAACTTAGGCCTTAAGCAACGCAGTGACACCCTGTCTCTAAATTAAATATTAAAAATGGCTGGGGATGTGGCTTAGTGGTTAAGCAGCCCTGGGTTTAATTCTCAGTACCAAATGTAAGTAAAATGTAGAGACACTTTACATTTCTACCAGGAGTTTTTGATGGGTTACTTTTCCTTATATCTCCAATAGCAGTTGGTGTTGTGGTACTTATTACTAGTGAAATTTAAAAGAGTAAAAAATGGTACCGCACTATTACTCAATTTGAATTCTTCTAACATCTATCGAAAGTGAACTTTTACCTATGGTGTTAGTAATGGAACCCAGGGCTTCACATATACTATGGAAAGGCTCTATCACTGAGCTAAATCCCATCCTGAGAATCTGAACATATTTCCATTTTTTTTTTACTGGACACTTTATATTTGCTCTTCTATGAATTGACTGTTCAGAGAATGAGTAACACATTTTTCATTGTGGGGACAGTAATTTTTTAAGAATGCTTTGTATATTACAGGACTAACTCCCCTGTATATGTCTGTATTAAAATTTTTCAGCTCTATAATGGATCTGTCATCCTTGTGATTTATATATTGTGTAGTTAAATATTTTTTTAAAAAAATATTTACAAAGTAATGTTATTATTCTAGTGGGATTTTTTGGTATTTCATTTTTATAGAAAAATTGAGAATATGAGTTCCTATATATCCCCTATACTCATTTTCACCTATTATTTATTTGTGAAAATAGTATGGTGCATTTGGTACAATTAGTAAATTATTCATACATTATTTGATTAAATTCTATTGTTTGTTCAGATTTCATTAGTGATAAGCTACTATTCTTTTTTCTGTTCCAGGACTCCATTGAAGACACCACACAACATTTAAAGTTCACATATTTTTATGCTTCTTTTTGCGGTGTCAGTTTGTCAGAGTTCTTTTCGGGAGCCTTCACAGTCTTGAGTAGTAAGTTTAGTTAGTAAGTTTAGTAAGTGTTTTACAGTATGATGAGTATAATGCTTAACTTGTATTTGGTGTTTTTCTTCTGTTTACACCAATGTCTTAGTCCTTTCAGAGTACTATAACAAGAATAACAGACTGAGTGGTTTATAAATAATAAAATTTTATTTCTCATAGTTCTGAAGGCTTTTTGGTGTCTGGTAAGGGCTTGCTTACTGGTAAGCATTCACAGATGGCCATACCATCTCTTTGTGTCTTCCTATGCTGTATGAGGCAAGGGAGCTCTTTGGGAGTTCTTTTGTAAAGACAATAGTCCCATTCACAAGAATTTTACCCTTACCTTCTAAAGGCTCCACCTACTAATGCCTTCTAATATGGGATTAGGATTTCAACATATAAATTGTGGGCATGGAAAAACAAAATTATTTTAAAGCAACTGGTGTATAAATTTTGAGGAGGACTATCCCCAAAATACTATTTTCTTTATTTGATATCAAAGTTACATGCATCTGTACACTCTCTACACACTACTGCACAGATAACAAAAAAATCTATGGGCAGTCATATCTTCTATATAAAATTGAAGAGGTAAACCTATGTACATATCCTGTATGTTTTATATCATCTCATGAATTATTTTTTATACCAAATACATTGTAAATATTATGCAAATAATTATTGTTTAGGGAATAAGGACAACAAATTCTGTCAACAATCTGTAGAAGCACAATTTTTTAAAAAATATGGTGTCATTTTTTATACTTTTATTTTTGTTTATTTATTTATTTATTTGTTTATATGTGGTGCTGGGAATCAAACCCAGTGCCTCTTGAATACTAGGCAAGCATTCTACCACTGAGCCACACCCCCAGCCATGTAGAAATACAATGTTTAAAAATATTTTTGATCAATAGCTGGTTGAATATTATAATATACAACCTACAGGTATGGAGGATCAATTATACTATTTGCTTGATTTGTAATGTTAATAACAACCTTGATTGATTACCTGACTAAAATGATATTTGTTAGTTTTGTCCTTGGTAAAAATGTTTATTTTTCCCCTTCTCATATTTAACTCTTTGACAGTAAATCTTTGTGCATAGTTCACATTCAAGGAGTAAAAAGTTATGTTATCTCTTCTTTAGGGAGAAGTAATTATTTGGAATTGTTCCATATGAAATATTTATCTCATCTTCCGCATTTATTAATTTATTCAACTATTTTTATCTCTATGAACACATGAATAATTATTTTATATACTAGGTTATAATACAATGTTGGATGAATTTTGTTGTCCAATTTGTTTCAACTTTGGCCATGGGATACTCTTTCAGCTGTCTGTAGTATACCTTAAATATACTCTCATTAATGTGGAAATTATTTTGGTTTTATTTTAATAAAATAAAATGAAATAATTTATTTTTATTACTTCAACATGCTCCACACTCATCTCCTATATTTCATTTCCCAGCCCCACAATGAATCATTTCTTCTTGGAACAGTGGTTCTTTTAATTTTATAATGGTTTTAGACATGAAGAACTTAGTGCTAGGTATGCTCATTGCTACTGGGGTGTGTTTTCTTGTAGATTGTCCCATATCTATCTGTCCCTCCATATGAAGCCATCCTTATCTATACTAAGCTGCACATTAATAATTACCCATGTCTCAAACTATAATGCATAACCACATGGATCACTCTAGCCTGCTTTTTTGTTAATTTGTACTGCAATAGTGAGAAACCTGGCTTCTACTGTCTGTCATGCTTTTATGTAATTATTTAATTCTAGAATATTCACATCGCAATATCAAGGCTATTAACTAATTCTTCCTTAGAAAACAACTCTATCAACAATGCCAAGCTTATTTTCCATTCCTTTCTCCTTGAGTCTTTCAGATTATACTCATAAACAAAATAAACAATAAATTAAGTTAGCAACATTTCCCCCCATCACTTTAAATATACTATAGTTCCAATGATCACAGTCTTCATTCTTTCCTGGGATCTCCAAACTAGTAAACATGTCATTTTAATTGCATACATGAACCTTATTATTTACGCAGTAAATTTCTATGAGTTTTGACAAATGTATATTATGTTGTATATCCATCATGATATTATAATACAGAATAGTTTTACCACCCCAAATTCTCATATTCACCCATTCATCCCTCCATATCACAAGCCCCAAGAAACTGTCAAACTATTCAAAGGGGTTATACCATTTTACTTTCCTACCACCAATGAACAATGGTTCCTGTTACTAAACAACAATACCAACATTTGGTTTTGTCATTCCTTTTTTATTTTAGCCACTATGAGTATGGGATGAATTATTAGAATTTTCATTTTCTAATTAAAAGTGATATTAGACGTTCTTTCCATATTCTTTGATTTCTTTCATCAGAGTTTTAGTATTTCACATAAGGATGCTGCACATGATTTATATTTATGCCCACATATTTTATTATTTATCTTTTTTTGGCGGGGATACCTGGGATTGAACTCAGGGGCACTCAACCACTTAGCCACATCCCCAGCCGTAGTTTCACTTTAAATTTTTTTTTTAGTTGTTGATGGACCTTTATTTATTTTTTAAATTTGTATGTGGTGCTGAGGATCAAACCCAGTGCCTCATACATGCTAGCCAAGCATTCTACCACTGGGCCACCTCCCCAGCCCTATTTTGTATTTTATTTAGAGACAGGGTCTCACTGAGTTGCTTAGCACCTCACTTTTTTTGAGTCTGGCTTTGAACTAGAGATTATCCTGTCTCAGCCTCCTGAGGCACTGGGATTACAGGCATGCACTATTTATGTTACTGTAAATGGTATTGCATTTTTAATTTCAAGTTTTATTGCTGGTACAAAGAAAATTAGTTGACTTTTTATATCCAGTGACTTTGCCTTAATTGCTTGATATTTTCAGAAGTTATTTTATCAATTCTTTGTGAGTTTCCACAGTTATGTCATTTGTAAAGAATTAATTTTTTCCTTTTTAATATCTATACTTTTAATGACTACGTTTTCTGTATCTCAATTTCTCTCTTATTGCACTAGCAAATTCTGTTATGATGTTAAATGGGTGGAGAGATAAAGGATATCCCTGTCTTTTTCTCAAACATAAGGGGAAACATCTGAATTCTTTTTTTTAAGAGAGAGAGAGAGAGAGAGAGAGAGAGAGAGAGAGAGAATTTTTTAATATTTATTTTTTAGTTTTCGGTGGACACAACATCTTTGTTTGTATGTGGTGCTGAGGATCCAACCCGGGCCGCACGCATGCCAGGCGAGCACGCTACCTCTTGAGCCACATCCCAAGCCCAGAAACATCTGAATTCTTATCATAAAATCTCATGTTAGTTGTATAATTTTGAGTATGAATTTTACCAAGTTAAGTGAGTTCGTATATTTTTACTAAGATACTTTTATCGGGAGTGGATGTTGTTTTCAGTCAAATGAATCAACTAATATGATCATAGATTTGTCTTTCAAGAGAGAATCTTGAAAGTAGCAAGATACAAGAAGATACTCACTTATACCCCTATAAGTGAGGATTTTTCACAAGAAACTTTTTGGAGTATTTGAGAGAAGAAGAACAATATTCAAGTGTTAAAATTAAAAAAATGCAAACCAAGAATATTTTACCTGGCAATGTTGCCCTTCAAAAATGAAAGTGAAGCAAGAACTTTCTCAGAGAAACAAAAGCTGAGGGAGTTGATCACTATTATACTTGCCTCACATGAAATGGCAAAGAGTGTTCTAGCTGAAATGAAAGGAGTAAAGTTACTAAAATGAAAAGTACACAAAAGTATAAAAGTCACTGGAAATGTTGTACATATTGAAGTTTTGACAAATCTGACACTGTATTGATTTGTAAATTACTTATATCCCTAGTGTAAAATGTAAGACAAAAAACTCTTAATAAATACAGTTATAACAATTTTCTAAGAAAATGCAATGTAAAAGATATAAAGTATAATAACAAAAATACAAAATCAGGTGGTGTGAAAATACAGAGATCATTTATATGATTGAAGATAAGTCCTTTTCTTTCAATCAGTAAACTTGATTGTAAAAGAATGAAATTCTCCAGTGGAAATGCATCAATTGACTAAATGGATTTTTTTTTTCTTTTGTACCAGGGATTGAACTCAGGGGCACTTGACTACTGAGCCACATCTCCAGCGCTATTTTGTATTTCATTTAGAGAAAGGGTCTTGCTGAGTTACTTAGCACCTTGCTTTTCCTGAGGCTGGTTTTGCACTAGTGATCCTCCTGCCTCAGTCTCCTGAAGCACTGGGATTACAGGTGTGTGCCATTCAGCCTAGCAAATGGATTTTTTAAAAACAACCAATTATATGTTGTCTACAGAATCCTACTTTCAGTTTTAAGGAAACACATAGAGTAAATGTAAAGGGATAAAAAATTCCATGCAAAAGGAAAGGAAATGAGAAGGATGGTTGAAGTATAGTTACATTAGATAAAAAACATTAAATCAGAAAGTATAAAAATAGGCAAGGTGATTATTTAATTGTAAAAAGGGTCAGTTCATCAAAAGGACAAAGTAACTGTAAATATGTATTATCTTAAGAAGAGAGGAACCAGATACACACGGAAAAATTAATAAATTTGAAGGGAGAGAGAGCAATACAGTTATAGTAAGGGATTTCAAAGTGCTGCTTTCAACAAATAGATCATCCAGACAGAAAATCAATATAGTAACATTGGACTAAAACTACACTTTAAAACAAATGAAACTAACAAATATATAAACACTCCATCCAAAAGCAGCAGAATATATGTACTTTTTAGGGGCAAGTGGATCATTCTAGAGGATAGACAATATGTTCAGCAACAAGACTTGTCTTAAAAAATTTTAGAAGATTGAAATCATACCAAGTATCTTTGCTGACCACAGTGGTCTGAAACTAGAAATTAATAATAGGAAATTAAACAACACATCCCTCAACAACCAGTGTGTCAAAGAGTAAATCAAAATAAGAATTGTGAATAAAAACATTGAGGCAAATGAAAATGGAAAAAATATGTCAAAACTTAGGAGACACAGCAAAGCAATTCCATAGTGGAAAGTTTATAGGAATAAACACATTTAAAAAGAAAGGTATCTCAAACAAGTTTATTTTGCATTTCAAATAGAAAAATAAGAACACACTGGGCCCACAATGGAAGCTAGAAAATAATGCAGATCCTAGAAATAAATGAAATAGAGAAGAGAAAATCTAACTCTTGGTTGTCAAGATCAATCAAATGGATAAACATGGAGTTAAATAAAAAAAAAGACTAAAAAATGAGAGATGACATCAGATGCCATACAAATACAAATGGTCATAAGACTACTATGAGCACTTAGTAACAAACATATTCAGTAAATGGAAGCAGTGGATAAATTGTTATAAAGATGTGAACCATCACTTCTTGGCCTTTTATCTAAGATCAAGTGTACTAGTAACATGCAAACTATCAATACTGAATCATGGAGACATAGAAAATCTCTACAGATCAATCAGAGTAAGGGGATCAACTCATTAGTTTTAAAAAAAGAAAAAAAGGAAGGAAAAATATCTCATCAAAGCAAAGTTTAGAAGCTGTAGGACCTGATATCTCCACATCTGAATTATATAAAAAAATTTACAAAGTTAGTATTACTCTGATAACAAAACCGGACGAGGGCACTTTTTAAAAAATGTATTTATGCATTTTAATTAGATATATATGACAACAGAACACACTTTGATTCATTGTACACAACTGCAACACAAATTTTTCATTTCTCTGGTTGTACACAATGTAGTGTAGCACCATATGTGCAGTCATATGTGTATCTAGAGTAATGATGTCCATCTCATTCCACCATCTTTCCTCCCCCCATGCACCCACCCCACCTCTCCTTTGGTCCATCAAATTCCCTCTGTTTTTGTCATGCCCCCCTCTCCTGTTATGGATCAGCATCCACTTATCAGAACATTCAACATTTGTTTTTTTGGGATTGGCAGACAAGGACACTTTAAGAAAAGAAAAATTATAGGCTAATATTCCTGATGAACGTAATTGAAAAATCTTCAACAACATACAAACAACCAATTTTGGTATCACATTAAAAGGATTATATACTTGATGATGACGTGAGACTTGGCCCTGAGATGCAAGATTGTTTTTTCTGCTTTTGGTTTTTCAGTGCTGGGAATCAAACTCAGTGCCTCACATATGTTAGGCTAATACTCTACTTCTGAGTCTTTTTTTCAATGGCAGTACCATGCTGTTTTGCTTACCATAACTTTAAAATGTATTTTAAAGTCAGGCAATGTAATGCTATAATGTTGTCACTTCTTTAATTAAGTTCATTTTTGTGAATTTTATTTTTCATAGATCTATATGTGTTGTTTTCTTCCTTTTTAGGTAACAAAGATTTTTAAAGAGGAATTTAGTGATCAACATTGCTTTCCCCTTCCTCTTCCACATCCTGGTAGTTGTTCTTCCAATGACTTTTCCAAGCTTAAAAAGACACATAAACATATCATTGTAATCAAATTCAGAGTATACTATATACATCATACAAATTCTCTGCTCAACAGTACATAGAATTGAGGGCTGCCTCCTATATTGATGGTTTTTAAATTTCTTTTTAAAGTAATGCGTTATTCATTGATAATATTATGTGATGATATTTCTTAACTTGAAAATCTCCCATGATAATTCCATTTAACAAACTTTGAATTATCAGTTCTGTACATGTTTGTAATTATTGTAGTTTTACAAACCTTTTTTATTGTAGCTGTAGATATCAAATGAATTTAAATGATCACCTACATACCCAGTAGGCCTGGTTCCACAACACTTCCACTTGAGAAAACTATAGCCTCATGACTGTTCTTTTACAGAAAAATGTACCAATATATATTTAGATATGTTATTCATTATTTTGGCAAATAACTTGAAAGTAATACATATGTTTCCCTGAAAATTGGTTTTCACTTTCACAATGAAGAATGTGAAGACTGATTTTTACCATATCATGTTTTAAAACATAATCCTTAATCCACCATGAAATATGTGTTTTTGGTAAGTGTAATTTGAATATCTCATTTCATTGTATATTCTCCCAAATGGCCCAATAGATTTTTATCCATTAATTTTGTCCTATAGATATCTCTTTCTGTAATTTTAGACCTATACTGGACATCTTGAATTAAATGTGCAGCTGAAAAGCCTTGCTACCCATATTAGGCCTTTTAAAAATATGCATACCCCCTTAGCCAATCTAATTTATTAGGAAAATAATTTTAATATGAATCTGGTTTATTACAAAATGTAGCATTTAAATTTTACAATGTTAGTATCATTACAATATTGATTCTTTTCATCCAGGAATGTAAATAAGTTTATACTTAATGAAGTTTGTTATTTACCACTCGGAGAGTTTGCATTTTATTTACATAGATCCAAAAAAGTTCGTATTTTTATTCCTTGTTATTATAATTTTTATTTATTGTATGTGTCTAGAAAGTGTATTAATTTTGTTGTATATTCATTACCTTACCTGTTAACCATCTTATGAATTCTTCATTAACTTTCCTTCTCTAGGATTTCCCAAGTGGTTAATTGTATAATTCATGTTTTTGAAGCATTTCAGTATTAAAATCCTCTCCAAACTTCATGTTGTGGTATACATACTTCCAGAATGTTACAATACCAACTAAATCAAACAGAATAATCTTTTTCATGTATTGCCCTGGTTTAGCATTCTACAACCTTGCCAAGACTTCATCCTCTGTGGGAGACCAACCTCCCATGTGACTGAGTTAACTCCCCAGCTCAGCGATGTGGTGTTAGGCACCCATGCTGATAGACTGCCCCGCTCTTCTAGGGTTCCAGTGACTGTGTCTTGCTACAGCCCCATGGGTGAAACTACATTCACCTGTTCCTTTGTAATATAACCCCTTGCCCTGTTTAGGATAGAATCTTCCATGGAAGTGCCTTGTGTGTGTCCCCTCCTCTTACTGTGCCCTTGGGTGTGGCCTACCCAGGTGTCAGTCAACCTGCTGACAGTGGACATCATGAAGATAGACTCAGCCCCCTGAAACCTGACCCCTTGCCTCATTTGAATAGCTTCTTCTCAATACAAGGGGTCAGCGTGTTTCTCTCTCTCTCTCTCTCTCTCTCTCTCTCTCTCTCTCCTCTCTCTCTTCCTGTTGATCCTTAAGGTCAGGAGCCATCACAGTGGCCCCAATGAAAAAGGTTTTTGTGTCTCTTGTGTGGTTATTTTGCACAGCCCAGTCAGTTATCTGGAGTGACCTCTGAGCCTTTTAGTTGCAAACAGAAACCTGGCAATCCTCCCTGCTCTGGAACCCAGGAAGGCCCTTCTTTAGATTTTACTCTAGGATCATCCAAAGGTGCAGAGATCTAAAACATACCCCACTAGAAACATTTTTATGTGTATAGTGACAATTAATCACTGTCTTCCTCATTAGAACAAATTAATCAAGACGTTTATATCTGATGATTGATTATAATGTTAAGAACAGGAATTAATGGTTGATATACATAAATATATTTGTCAGATATTGGTTCTTCACTAAATAAGTAATTTTCCACGTGGCTTTTCAGTTAATAAAACTATTTTCATATATTTTGTTTCACTTGATACTCTGAGGTTACAGTATAGTTAATAAGGTTGTTTATGAGGATTTGGGGAGACAATTCTTAGTACAGTTTTTGAAAAGTAAGTTAGCCTTTGGTAAATTGGTATAATTGTTTCTGGTATTTCTATCATGATTAATATTGCCCATTTCGATCATTATATAATTTTATCTTTTTGTTCTCATTGCTGAAGAACAAACTTGGGGTTTCTCATATGCTAAGCAAACACTCTACCACTGCTGTGCACACCCAGACCTCATTATATCCTTTTTATAACAGAATATTGATGATTGGTCGTGCTAATTTTCATGCTTACAGTTGTATATAGTATTTGCTTATCTTTTGTAAAATTATATTTTGTTTGTTAATTTTATTTAATTTGAATTGATGCCATCTTATTGAATTGAAACAGTTCAAAGACATATGGAAGAAAATGATATGATTCTTTGCATGTTGGTTCCATTCTTCTCCTTGTCTTAAGCAGTGCTAATAGTATGTGATATATACTTCTCCAACATTTTCCTTGATTAGTTACTTACAGATTAACTGGGTATGCATGGTAAGATTTTTGGTAGTTACTGTTTAGAAAGGGAGGGTACAAATTTTTGTAAATAAAATTTTCATCAATTTCGTTGAGGCTGAAGCTCAGTGTCAGAGTGTTTGCCTAGCATATGTAAGGCACTGAGTTTGATACTCAGCACCACATAAAAATAAATAAATAAACGCATTTTTTCTCTAAAAAATTATTTTTTCCCCACAACTAGTTTTTCCCTGGGCTCAGAGGTATGCAGATAATAACTGCATAATACAAATAGGCTTTAGAAAGTTTTCTAATATTCTTCAGGTAGGTCCTAATGAATTCTTAATAAGATTATTTCTAGATAATTACTATTTATTTACTTTTTCAATGAGTGCTAAACTTGAATATGTTTTTTTATATCTAAATACTTTTATTTTACATACAGATTCAATCATATATAGAAATATTTTGCATAAATTATAAAACTCATTCAAAATTATTTTAATGATTACAGTTCAAAGTTTAGCTACTAAGTTGAAAGGGTTCTCCTTTCATTCTCTGGTATAAAATTTGTGCCTGAAGCTCCCAAATGCCTTTTTTAAAAAAAATATTTTTTAATTGTAGACGGATACAATACTTTTATTGTTTATTTTTTTATGTGGTACTGGGGATTGAACCCAGTGCCTCACATGTGCTAGGCAAGTACTCTAACCACTGAGCAACAACCCCAGCCTCCCAAATGTCTTTTTAGATTAATTATGTTCATATTTCTTTTTTTATGTTGTTTTTTGTCTGCCAAAATTTACTAAACTATCCTTTCAATCCTTATTAGCTTTTAATTGACTTGATTTCTTTATTAAAATAATATCAGTAGGGGCTGGGGTTGTGGCTCAGTGGTAGCACACTTGCCTGGCATGCATGAGGCACTGGGTTCGATTCTCGGCACCAAATACAAATAAATAAAAGAAAGGTACATCAACAACTTTAAAAAAATAATATCAGTAATCAATAAGTATTCTGTATAACCACTGTGAATGAATATTTGGTTTTATTTTTAGTTAACATACACTGTATTTATTAAAATATCATAGTGTGATATTTTAATAAATACATAGTGTATACTAATCAAATAACAAAAAGTGGCATTTAAATCTCTTTATCATTCCTATTTTTGTGGCTTTAGAGTCCCTATTTTCTATTTCTTCACAAAGTACATGATTTGTTAGTGTTAATTGCAGTTATCTTACTGTGCTGTGGAATACTAGAACTTAGTCCTCCCATCTAACTGTATTTTTTTCTGCCATCTGACTTCCTTCTGTACCATTTTTATACTCTAATGATAACTGTTTCATTCTACTGAGCATCTTTAGCTTCCACACAAAATAGAACATGCTGGGCCTGGGGTTGTGGCTCAGGGATAGAGCGCTTACCTGCCATGTGTCAGGCACTGGTTTCGATCCTCCGCAACACATAAAAATAATTGTGTCCATCTATAACTAAACAATAAAAAAGTAGAACATGCTGTATTTTTCTGTCTTATTTATTTTACTTAACGTAATGTCCAGCATATCCATCCACTTTCATATAAATGACAAGATTTACTCTTTTGTATGGATGAAGTGATCTTTAGATATCCCATTGATTCCATATCTTGGCTATTATTAATAGCATTATGATAAATATGAGAGTGTAAGTACATCTTTTATATGGTAATTTACTTTCCTTCAAGTATGTATCTGAAGTGGGGTCATGTATAGATTTTTTTTTCATTTTTTCAAGATCCTCCATTCTGTTACCCATAATGGCTGTACTAATTTTCATTCCCGGCAGCAGTTTATAATAATTCTCTTTTCTGTGCATCCTCTCCAGTACTTGTAATATTTTTGACTTTTTGATAATAGCCATTATGACTAGGTGACATGGTATCACATTGTGACTCTGATCTGTATTTTATTGATGACTAGTGTTATTGAGTGATGTATACTTTTTGATCATTGGTTGTCTTTTGATAAATGTGTCTAGATTATTGGCCCATTTATATTTGGGCAGGTTCTGGGGCTTGAACTCAGGGTCACTTAACCACTGAGCCCCATCCCCAGCCCTATTTTGTATTTTATTTAGAGACAGGGGTCTCATTGAGTTGCTTAGTACCTTGCTTTTTCTGAAGCTGGCTTTGCCCTAGTGATCTTCCTGACTCAGCCTCCCAAGCTGCTGGGATTACAGGTGTGTGCCATGGTGCCCTGCTAGTATCGGCCCATTTTTAATTTGGCCCATTTTTAATTTTTTTTTAATTGTTGGTAGATCTCTATTTATTTATTTATTTATTTATTTATTTATATGTGGTGCTGAGAATCGAACCCAGTGCCTTACACATGCCACGCAAGTGTGCTACCACTGAGGCACAGTCACAAGCTGTTGGCCCATTTTTAATTTGCTTATTTTTGTTGTGTTTTTTTTTGTGTTCCCTATGTATTATGGATTTTACTACTCCTCAGATGAATAATTTTTCCCATTCCTTAGTTTTTTATCTTTACTCTGTGGATTGTTTTCTTTGTTATGAAGATGCTTGTTAGATTGATGTAACCACATTTATTTATTTATGCTTTTGTTGTCTGTGCTTTTGGGGTCTTGTCCATAAAATCATTATCTATTGCAATGACTTAAAATGATTACTTATATTTTATTCTACTAATTTAATATTTTCATGACTTATGTTTAATTCTGATGTTTTTTATTGAGTTTGTGTATGATGAGATATAGATGGCCAAGTTTTATTCTTTTGAATATAGATATCCAGTTTTCTAGGCACCATTTATTGAAGACCCTCACCTTTCTACAATGAACATTTTTGACAACTTTGTGCAGAATTAGTTCACTGTAGATACATGGATTTATTTCTGGGAACTCTATTCTGTTCCTGTGGTTTATATATTGGTTTTTATGCCAATACCATTCTGTCTTCATTACTATAACCCTATATTATGTCTTGAGATCAGGTTTTAAAAGGTTACACCTTTGTTCTTTTTGCTCAAGATTGTTTTGTCTCTTTAGGATCCTTTGTGGTCCATCTGAATTTTAGGATTTTTTTAAAAATTCTGTGAAAAAATTTGATGGGAATTTGACTAGATCTATAAATCACTTTAAGATAGTATGGACATTTTAGAAACATTCTCTCAATTCTTGGACATGGGAGGTCTTTACATTTTTTGTTTTCTTCCATTTATTTAATCAATGTTTTACATTCTCATTGTAGGGATCTTTCATTACATTGGCTAAATTTGTTCCTAGATATTTTAATCTTTTGTAGGTTTTATGAACATAATCACATCGTGATTGGTTTCTGTGTCAGTTCTTTATTGATGTATAAAAATGGTAATGCTCTTTGTATGTCAATTTTGTATTCTACAACTTTATTGGAGGTTGGTTTTTCAGTTCTAACAGTTTTTAGTCCTTAGGTTTATCTATATAAAGAATAATGTCATCTACAAGCTGGGGTAATTTAACTCATTGCTTTACTATTTGTATTCCTTTTCTTTGTCTTTCCTAACTGCTCTAGTTAGGACTTCCAGTTATATGTTGATTGGTAAAAGTCATCATCCTTGCCTTGTTCTAGATCTTAGGGGAAATGATTTCAACTTTTCAAAGTTCAATATAATTTTAGCTCTAGATTTGTCAGCAGTGGGATAAATCCTGATTGATCATGGTATATGATCCTTTTGATGTACTGTTCGATTCAGATAGCTAGAATTTTGTTTAAAATGTCTGGTTCTGTATGTTTTTGTTGTGTCTTTATCTGGCTTTGGCATCATGATGCTACTGGCCTCTTAGAATTAGTTTGGAAGTATTCCCTTTCAATTCTTTTTCAATAGTTTGAGATGAAGTGGTATTATTTCTTCTTTAGAATTTTAGTAGAATTTACCAGTGAAGCTATCTGATCTTGGGCTTTCCTTTGTTTCAAGACAATTTAATACTGATTCATTTTTTTTTTTTTTTTTACTCATTGGCCTGTTCAGGTTATCTATCTATGGCTTAAATGTTCAATATTAGTAGGTTATAACCTTACTCTAAATTTGTCTCTTAGTGTTGTTATCGCTGTATCCCATTTTCATTTGTGTAAAGAATTTTTTTGTGGTACCAGGGACTGAATTCAGGTATGGTCTCTCCACTGAGCCACATCCCCAGCCCTATTTTGTATTTTATTCAGAGACAGAGTCTTGCTGAGTTGCAGAGCACTTCACTTTTGCTGAGGTTGTCTTTGAATTCTCGATCCTCTTGCCTCAGCCTCCCAAGCCACTGTGCTTACAGGCATGTGCCACTGTGCCTGGCTGTGTAAAAGTAAATTTAAATCTCCCTTTTGATATGTTCAGTGACCCCTTGTTGAATTATGAACATTTATATACTTTCCATGGATTTGTCTAATTTCTAAAGCTTCCTTTGTTGTCAATTTTTAGTTTTATTTTGTTGTGGTCAGAGAAGATGCATGATAAAATTTTGATATATTTAAAATATTTGTAAGTTTTTTTATTGCCTAACATGTGGACTATACTGGAGGATGTTTGATGTGTTCATGAGAATAATCTATATTCTGTAGCTGTTGGATGAAATAGTCTATATATGTTCTTAAGTCAATTCTGTCTATCATATAGTTTAACTTCAGTGCTTCTTTATTGATTTTTTTGTCTGGATTGTCCATTAATAAAAGTGATGTATTAAAATCACCAACTATTGTTATACTGAAGCCTAGTTCTTCCTTTAGGTCTAGTACTATTTCCTTTATAAAACTGGGTATTCCAGCATTAAATACATATATACGTGTGTCTGTGTGTGTATACATATATATTTACATATATATAAACATATATTATATATATATATATATATATATATATTATTTTTAGGATTTGAATATGTAATCTCATTCCCTCATTACCTATAAAGTTTCTGGTGAGAAATCTACTTTTATTTAGTCTTATGAGAGTTTGCTTAAATGTGGCCTAGATTCTGTCTTGTTGTTTTAGAATTCTTTTATATGTTGGACTTTTGACAGTTTGATTGAACAGCTTCAGAGAAAACACATTTTGGGGCGGGGGCACTCAATCTGTTTAAAGTCCTTTGAGCCATCCTGGACCTGGGTGTTCATATCTTTCCAAGATTTGAGAAATGTTATTACTTTATTGAATATCTTTCAATAAAATAATTCCCTTTTTGCCCATTCCCTTCTCTTTTCCTTCTGGAACTCTCATAATTTGAGTATTTGTTCATTTAATTGTGTCAGAATATTCTTTGAGGCTTCATTCATTTATTTTCTTTTTTGTTAATTTTTTTCTGACTCAGTTGTTTCAAAAAACCTGCCTTCAGGTTCATAAACTTTTTCTTCTCCTTGATGTAGTGTGTTGTTGAGGCTCTTATGTACAATTCTATTTGACTTACTGGGTTGTAAACAACTCAAAGATTTTTGTACGGTTCTTTTTCATTTCCTGAATCTCATCACTATCGCATACTTTTCCCCGTGATTACAATGAACTGTATATTTACTTGTATGTCATTGAGTCTCCTTAGGGTCATTCTTTTGAATTATTTTTTCAGGCATTTCATCAATTTCTTTTTCTTTGGGTTCTATTGATAGAATGTTATTGTATTCCTTTGGAGATGTCATGTTACCCTGCTTCTTCATATTTGTAGTGTTCCTATAGTTTGTGCATCTGGCAGAAATGTTGTCACTACCATTTGTATAGGATGGATTTTATAGTAAAAGACTTTTTCTTGAAGATGTGCTTAGGATATTTGTTTAGGGTGCTATGCAGGCTTTGTTTCCAGCAGTTACATAGTGTCAGCTCCAAATGGTTTCTTTTTAAAAATATTTTTAGTTGTAGGTAGACACAAAGCCCAATTTTATTTATTTCTTTGTGGTGCCAAGTATCAAACCCAATGCCTCACCTGTGCTAGGCAAGTGCTCTTCCACTGAGATACAACCCCAGCCCTCCAAATGGTTTCTTCAGCTGTAATTGATGGTTTTAGGTGCAGTATATGCAGCAGTAAGGGCAAAAAATTAATCCATCTTCACAGACCACATAGGGTTAGAAACGTTTTTGTAGCCTAGGTAAGTGTAGCACACACTATGTACAGTGCAAGTCAAGTTCCCCCTGTGTGGCCACTTTAGTGGGCCAAGGAAAGTGTAGTGAGTTCACAAACATAGTAGCAGGATTATGCCTATAAGTCTCCACAGGATGTAGAAGTCTGGGGTGTCTGGTGTGCTTGAGCAGGTTTGGCACAGTGTTAAAAGGGAACTTATCAGTGATAAAAGGAAACTTGTGAGTCTCCATGTGCCATTCATGGACAGGGTTATTCTAGTGTCCTGGTTAAGTATAGTACAGCCTTTACTGCAGTAGGAGCAGAGTACCTGTGTTACCAAAGACTACCTGTCAGTCTCTGAGGGTTGCATGTGAGTTGCATCACTTGAATGGGCCAGGCAATGTGCTGTCACATATGCTTGTCAATCTCCACAGGATGTATTAAATTACTTCACACTGTTTTGTCACCTAACAGTAGCAAGCAGCATGCCTCTAAGATGTTTCATGGTTTCAAGTTCTATATTTTGACATACTTTCCAGTGGTAAATGTACTTAGGTACATTGAATTTACGTAATTCAGTTTTTCTTTTCCTAACATATCAAGTTACTTTAACAGCTTTTCATTACATTTGTTCCAGAAATAACTGTCTCAATTCTGGGTATATATATATATAGTTTTAATCATAGCTGCAAAATACCATTAGTCTCTGTTACAGCATATATTCAGAATTCCTCTTTCTCTTTAGAGATTCTTTTGAATTTCTCCTCTAATAAATAACCTTACAATTCTAATTGGTCTTTACCTTTTCAAATTATCCTAAAATATTCACAGAAATTAAACTTTATTACTAAAAAACTTAATTGTAAGAATTTAATATCTGGATGAATTTGAATATTTCCGTTTAGGATCAGGTCATGTGTATACAGCCTTTTATTCAAACAGCTTTTATATATATAGGCCCCTTTTCACTTTTATAAAGTGATGTGGCTGTGTCCCTGTAGTATGCCGATTTTAAGTCCTTTGGTTATAGTCCAAAGAGTGGGATAGCTGGGTCAAATGGTGGTTCTGTTCCAAGTTTTCTGAGGACTCTCCATACTGCTTTCCAGAGTGGTTGCACCAATTTTCAGTTCCACCAGCAATATACGAGTGTACCCTTTCCCCCACATCCTCGCCAACACTTATTATTGATTTTATTCTTGATAACTGCTTGTATTCTTGATAATGGCCATTCTGACTGGAGTGAGATGATATCTTAGAGTAGTTTTGATTTGCATTTCTCTAGTTGATAGAGATGATGAACATATTTTTCATATATTTGTTGATCAGTTGTACATCTTCTTCTGTGAAGTGTCTGTTCAGTTCCTTAGCTCATTATTAATCATTTTCACACCTGTCTTAAGAGTGCTACAAATGTCATCACTGTGTTTCTTATCACTGACCTCAATGCTACTTGCGGGAAATGTTTTTAAAGCAACACATGCCATCATCATATATAGAGTTTCTAAAATGTGCTGCCTTGATTTCTGGGAGTTTTAAGGTTTTTTTGTGTGTGTTTTATTTTATTTTATTTTATTTTATTTTATTTTTTGTAGTTGTAGATTGACAGAATGTCTTTACTTATTTTTATGTGGTGCTAAGGATCAAACCCAGTGCTTCACACAAGTTAGGCAAGTGCTCTACCACTGAGAGACAGACTTAGATCGAGGTTTTTTTTTTTAATATTTAAAACTATTTTTTTCTTGTGCTAGAGATTGAACTCATGGTCTTGTACATATTAGGAAAGCACTCTACCACCAAACCATATTTCCAGCCCCTAAGGTTATATATTTTAAAAATTGAGCTTTCAACTCATAAAATGCATGTCAGTATAAAGCATGAAGTAAATATGCAACATACTTCAGTTCACATAGAATTTATCCAATATCAGAAGCTAACATTTGATACATTCCACATTGTTTCTAAATGTGTAATTTGTAATTTCATGTACTGTGTATAAGTATTCTTGTTTAATCTCCTTTTTAATTTTTTTAAAATCCCAAATCACCCATAAGTATAATTTCACAGGAAGAATACATTTTCAAGAGACCTGTTGTGCAGCAGTGTGACATAGATGATGACATATTCTTTAAAAATGTGAATAGAATGGATGTTATGTGCTCTCACCAAAAAAATAACTATATGAGGTAAAATATTTCCTTATAAACATACAATATATGTGTATGTTATCATTTAGATTTGGTGTCCTTCAAAAGCTCACATGTGAGACAAAGCAAGAAGGTTTGGAGGAGAAACAGTTGGGTTATAGCTTTAACTTAATCAGTGAATTGACCCCAGTTGGGGTTAACCGAGTGGTAACTGGAGGCAGTTGAGGTGTGGCTGGAAAAGATGGTTCTTTGGGGCGTGGCTTTGGGTATATATTTTATATCTGGTGAGTGATGTCTCTCTTTCTGCTCTCTGATCATCATGTGAACTTCTTCCATCTGCCACACTCTTCCTCCATGATGTTCAGCCTCACCTTGAGCCCTGAGGAATGGATCCAACTTTCTGTGAACTGAGACCTCTGAAATCGTGAGCCCTCAAATAAACATTTTCTTCTCTACTGTTGTTCTGGTCAGATCTTTTAGTCACAGCAGTGAAAAATCTAACTAAAGCAGTGTATTTCAAAACATATTGTATAAACTTATTTTTTCCTTTTTATTTTTAAGGATACAAACAGTTCTTAACCCAAGAAAGCTAGTGTTTAGAACAATCTTCATAATACTATTTCTAGGAATTGTTTGTATTTTGCTGCTTTCAATGTGTTATTTTACCATTAGATTTTGTATCCAATGACCACTTGTATTATATTTTATATTTTTATTCAGCTTAATGACCTATCTTCCTGATTATCATAGATTGGAATTCTTGAATTTCTTAGATAATCAAATCTATCATACCAGGCTTAGGTATATCTACCCAGTAATTTAAACCACCAATATAAAATGCCTAACAGATTAAAAGCAACAGAAAAGCTATGTTGATAAAATTAACCAATTATATAAGAAGATGATGAGGAAGGTCAAACACAGCCATTCTTGAATATGATTTGCATATAGATTGAGCCATCTATGCCCTCAATACCTCCCTCTTTGTTTGAAGTTTTCCTCTTTCAATCCCTTTTGTAGAAGACGTCCTTAGGTAATCAGTTTAAAGGTACTGTGCTGTTAATTCAACTGAAATTCTACTTCTAGGGAATTTCAAATTCAGTAGTGAACTTGGGGATGAATAAAACTATTTAATACTGGGATATTAGATCTACCTAGTTAGCAGAGTTATTACATTGGCATATTCTGAGTAGGAGTCAAACATTTCATCATGTATGATTAACCTCATCTATTCATGTACTATTTTACATTGTATTTTCACATAGATTGGATCTTTTGAGTATCATGAAAAATCTTGATGAGGGTAACAATAATTAGGCCTATTTTGCAAATTAATCATAAGCTTTTCTGAGAAATTATAATTGTTCACATCAAGTTACAGAGAAGTGAATACTGATAAGTTACTACATTATTATAATCCTCTTCATCATTACTTAAAAAAGAAACTATTCTTTCTTGAAATAACTTGTAGAGATGTATTTTAACATAACTTTCTTACATTCTTCAATGAAGTTCCATGACAGTGTTTAATATAATTAACTTGTTTGCATCACTGGGTCTTCAATCTTGGGCTCAGGTATATCTACCCACTTATTTAAATCACTTAATGTAAAACTTGCCACATGAAAAATTTGTCATTTCTTTCCTATATATTCTATAGCCTTATCAATATGTCTGTTCTTGGACATTTAAATCTTCTATTATGAAGAGATTGTTGGTTTGAGCAGTGTTTTATTTTTTTTGGGGGGGTGGTAATAGGGATTGAACTCAGGAGCACTTGACCACTGAGACACATACTTAGGCCTATTTTGAATTTTATTTAGAGACAGGGTCTCACTGAGTTGCTTATGGCCTCTCTGTTGCTGAGGCTGGCTTTGAACTCATGATCCTCCTGACTCAGCCTTCCAAGCTGCTGGGATTACAGGCATGTGGCACCAAGCCTAGCATGATAAATGCTTCTACAAACAGTCCTGATGTCTGTTGCCAGTTATACATGTATTAAGTTTTTCTTGGGACTTTCTGACAAGTGAAATCAACGTGGTCCTATCATTTCCCAAATTAATACTAAGTTACACTCCTACCAGCAGTCCATGAGATTCTGTGTATTCACATCTTGGCCAACACTGAGTGTCATCAGTATTTTATAGTTTTGCCAACGAGATAGAGGTAGACTGTATCCCCTTATGGTCATGATTTGGAATTTTCTAATCTCACATGCCAGGCAAGTGTGCTACTGCAGAGCCCCAGCCCCAGCCCCTTATGTCATTTCTTATACATGAATTGGGAGTTTCTTATAAACTCAGTTTAATGTTCAAAAGAATTTTTCTGTAATTTATTTCATATTTCTAATTTTATAAGAGAAGAATAGACTTATATATCATCTCCACTACTGTTCTCAAACAAATGTGGATAGAAATCAACTGGATGTATTATTTTAAAAATGCAGATTCTAATTAAGTATATCTGGGGTAGAATCCAAGATTCTAGATTACTGTCATGTTCTCAGGAGTTACCTCTACTGTTGATCTCTAAACCATACTTGAAGGAGCAAGCTTTTACCTCATCTACCATAATTCTAGTCACAGGATTCTAAAATATTTTATCAGTTATGGGCTCTAAAGGAAATAATTTTATAGGGACTTTTTGGTCAGCTCACCCAGGGTTATTTAGGAAGTATTATGAAAATAAAATTTACCCAAAAATTCTGGTCTAAGAATGGTTATTCTTCACTAAAAGATTTTCTCAAAGCTCTTATTTCATGTTATATCAGTCAGTAGTTTACAAATTTGGGATAGAATATTATGAATTTATGCACAGTTGGACGTGAGGTTGAATTTCTGTCATAAAAATAACCTACAGTGTTCTGATATTGCCACTCTACAGAATATTCTAGTACATTTTAACTCAGTTAATCCCCAGAACAAAACTTGGAGGAAGATGTAGTAATTCTTTCTCTGCCAAGGATATTTTGTGAGGGTTAAATGAGATGATGCTTTTAAAGGAAACTTATCCTTTCCTGAAAATGTAAGTAATCACTCAGGAAGTTTTTATTTTGTTTTGATTATTTTGATAATTATTGCTTAAAATATATGCATGTGTTATATTAATTCAGCTCATGAAACTGCACCCTTGAGAAAGGTTAAGTGATATTCATAATGTGACATATATGATCTTAATCTTAGACCAAGAGTGGCCTGGGATTGCTTCTTTTTAGTTTTCCTCTATTTTTTTATTACAAAATAATGTATTCTCATCCTTATTAGTATTTTTTTAATTGGTTGTTCAAAACATTACAAAGCTCTTGACATATCATATTTCATACATTAGATTCAAGTTGGTTATGAACTCCCAATTTTACCACAAATACAGATTGCAGAATCACATCGGTTATACATTCACATTTTTACATAATGCCATATTAGTAACTGTTGTATTCTGCTACCTTTCCTATACTCTACTATCCCCCTCCTCTCCCCTCCCATCTTCTCTCTCTACCCCATCTACTGTAATTCATTTCTCTCCTTGTTTATTTTCCCATTCCCCTCACAACCTCTTATATGTAATTTTGTATAACAATGAGGGTCTCCCTCGATTACCATGCAATTTCCCTTTTCTCTCCCTTTCCCTCCCACCTCATGTCTCTGTTTAAAGTTAATCTTTTCTTCCTGCTCTTCCTCCCTGCTCTGTTCTTAGTTGCTCTAATTATATCAAAGAAGACATTTGATATTTGTTTTTTAGGGATTGGCTAGCTTCACTAAGCATAATATGCTCTAGTGCCATCCATTTCCCTGCAAATTCTATGATTTTGTCATTTTTTAGTGCTGCGTAATACTCCATGGTGTATAAATGCCACATTTTTTTTTTTTATCCATTCATCTGTTGAAGGGCATCTGGGTTGGTTCCACAGTCTAGCAATTGTGAATTGTGCTGCTATGAATATCAATGTGGCAGTATCCCTGTAGTACGCTCTTTTAAGGTCTTCAGGGAATAGTCTGAGAAGGGCAATAGCTGGGTCAAATGGTGGTTCCATTCCCAGCTTTCCAAGAAATCTCCATACTGC
>NW_026000272.1:5725077-5736060 GCF_001458135.2 Marmota marmota marmota
CACATGGATCCTTCTCAAAAATAGACCATATATTATGCCATAGGGCAACCCTCAGTAAATATAAATGGGGTGGAGATAATACCATGCATTTTATCTGATCATAATGGAATGAAACTGGAAATCAATGATAAAAGAAGGAAGGAAAAATCATGCATCACATGGAAAATGAACAATATGTTACTGAATGATCAATGGGTTACAGAAGACATAAAGGAGGAAATCAAAAAATTCTCAGAGATAAATGAAAATACAGACACAACATATCGGAATCTATGGGACACAATGAAAGCAGTTTTAAGAGGGAAATTCATCGCCTGGAGGTCATTCCTCAAAAAAAAGGAAAAACCAACAAATAAATGAGCTCACACTTCATCTCAAAGCCCTAGAAAAGGAAGAGCAAAACAACAGCAAATGTAGCAGAAGGCCTTATTAGTATTGAATAATCTCTCCTCTTAATGCTTTGTTCCTTCTTCCTTGACAGGTTTGAAATCCTAACAGCATTTACATAAACATCTGTGCTCTTTTCTCTCTCTCTCTCTCTCTCTCTCTCTCTCTCTCTCTCTCACCAGCACTCATCAGCCTACATATTTAACATCAGTGGCTTTGTATTAAAAACTGGATCTACTATAGAGATTGCACTGCAACTTCTTATTGTCACATAATGGTGTATCATACTGGTGAATAGATTTGCTTTTTTTATCCTTTAACTAATATCCCTGATTAATTTCCCTATATGATATTTGTTTTTATGTTGTGAAGTGAGGGTTCCATTTTTAAATGTGTAGATCTCTAATTTTACCAGGTTCATAATACTTTTCAATGAAATTTATGTCAGTTTTGGAGCTAATACCAGGTTTTTAAAATAATATATTTTTACAGTGACACTTGAAATGTAACATAGCAAACATGTCCTATTTTTTATATCATTTTCTTTTTAAATTTTTTTAGTTGTAGTTGGACACAATACCTTTTATTTATTTATATATTTTTATATGATGCTGAGGATTAAACCCAGGGCCTCGCATGTGCTAGGCGAGCACTCTACCAATGAGCTACAACCCCAGCCCCTCATTTTCTATTACTTTAAAAATCAAACCCTTTCATTTTTATGGTAAATGTAACCACATTTCTCAAATTACTGAACAAAGATATTTCACATTATGTGATTTTTCCTGCTTCCAAATAAACTAGTGGTAGGGGCTAAGGAAGGACAATAGTTAGTACAGCTGAGTACTGGGTAAACTAATAATTTTCATATCTGTTTGAAATTGTCCATATTAAAATTAAAGCATGTAGATTTGGCTTCTGTGTTCTATATTTTTTAAAGAAGCAATCACTTTGGAGTTTTGAATGAACAAAAATATAAAACCTGTTGAAGAAAACTGACCTCTTCACAATATCAGTGTTCCATCTAGAATGAAGGGTGTCAACATCAATATTAAAGTCTTTTTTCATATCCCCTAGGAATGGTTTTAGAGTGCTTCATATATGACTAGAATGAATTGACCACTTTAGTACTATTTATTTTATCTTTACTTTTGCTGTTGTCAACAGAATATTTTCCAATCTATTAATAATATTTATTTAATAGGAAACTTGATTTTTCTGGACTTTTTCTCTGACAACTCATCTTCCTCATTTTGTCTTAGTGCCTATAAATTTATCTTGTGAAGCAAAATTAAAGCCAAGGCTGAAAATGTTTTGCCATTCTAATTGATGGCATTCACTGCCTAGTAAGTATGACAGAAGAATTTTGTTTTTTCCTTGATTCTGCCCCCTACCTGGCCACTCCGTCTTTACTACCTCTGATATTCATCTGTACCAAAAACTTTTTGAGTCCTTGGGTAGAAAATGTAGCCTCATGAAACTCATTCAGTAACAGCCTTTACATATGAAAACAGTGAGTTGTTAGAGAATGAGGAAGGAAAGTAAACCTTGTTAGCAAGTAGATTCACTCATAGAGTCAAAACCCTGGTGTTTAAGGTGTTTAAGCTTATTTATCTGTAAAAAGGATGCAGGTGAGATGGGATCTGAAGTGCCCCCAGTGGTCAATGTCTTAAAGGCTTGGTCCCCAGTTTTGCACTATTTCAAGGTAGTAGAAACCTTTAAGACACATGGGGCCCAAGTGGATGATCTACAAGTCATTGGGCATATGCCTTTGAAAAGGACTGTGGAATGTTAGTCTCTGTCTCTTTTAATCCCTGGTCATGAAGTGAGCCATTTTGCTTAATAGTATTCTCCCACTATGATGTACTGCCTCATTACACACGCCAAAGCAACACAGTCCACCACTATGGGCTGGAAACTCCAAAACTGTGAGCCAAAATAAATCTTGTCTCTTTATACGTTGCTTATCTCAAATATTTGTTACAGTGATGGAAATATAACACAGATGCCAGTTTCATATCAATGAATGTTTTGTTAAACATCAATAGAATCAAATATCATGATAATATAATCTTTTATGTTCTCAAACTAACTTTATAGAAATATTTTTACTTGAATGAAAAAGAAAGAAATCTTTTGAGATTGAAGGAATAACAGTTCATGCCTGGTAGGATCATACTGAAGCCCAGTGGAATAAATCACAGGGAATCATTTTAACAAAATACCTTATAAATTATTAAACCCTATAATTTTATTGTTTTGTTGTTATTATTACTAATATTAAGCCTTAGCATCACATTGTGAAATTTTGAGGAATTTTATATTTGAAAATGTTTATAGTTATTAAAGAGAAGGTGAGCAACCCAAATTATTACGGTTATTTTTAGTTCATTGTCTTCATTAGTAGTTTTATTTATTTAGTTTTTTTTTTGTTGTTGAGAGAGAGAGAGAGAGAGAGAAAGAGTTTTTTAATATTTATTTTTTAGTTTTCAGTGGACACAATATCTTTATTTTATTTTTATGTGGTGCTGAGGATCGAACCCAGCGCCCCGCGCATGCCAGGCTAGCGCACTACCGCTTGAGCCACATCCCCAGCCCACATTAGTAGTTTTAAATATCAAAGTAATACTTAAACATGTTCTATAGAAAAGTAATGCAAAAATGAATTTTGAAAGTTTCTAATTTACCTTTGCTGCTCTTTATTCCTACTTGCTTCCCAATTAGTAGCAAATGCCTGATACACCAACTTTAGCATGTAGCAAAACATTTGAAAATGCACATGTTAGAGTTGATAATTTTATTTGTTTAAAAATGGAATCTGTGGTGAGCCGCTTCTGCCGTTTATGCAAATTATGGTCACCATTGCATGATGGCGCTGGCTCCGCTGTGGTCTGTGACAAACAACTCCTTGTTTGGGAGAGTTGGCGCATGACTTTTCATCACTCTATGAGAAAGCTCCACGTGGCTGCTTTGCATTGGGGCTTGAGATGCTTTATTAAGGCTGGGAGGGGCATCCCAGAGAGATTCGGAGTAGAAGAAGCTATCAGGGACCTGAATAAAGTTGTTGAAAGAAGATTCTTGGGTTGCGTCTTTCTTGCGGGCAAGAAGTCGCGCGACAACGCAACAGGAATCATTCTATTTGCATTTTTCCCTCAATACATATAAACTTAACATATGCACTGAAAATATTATGGCTTGTTTTTTATATGTATTTAAACATTTATTTAGTAGTACAGCATAAGAAATAACTGCATAACATGTCTATTTTCCACAAATATTCATGTTGAGTGATCTTATTCAAGTTGATAATTCTGTTCCATTGAAAACTCATTCAATATTTTCATTTAAACATCCAGGGATTAAATTTTCAGTTTGACTAACAATGCTATGTGGTATGATATGTATCCTTCTCTCAATTCCTGTCTTGAAACTTTCCTGAAACACCCTCAGTAGTTTATTCACACAGAGGAACTTTAACATAATCTATTTGATTTCTCCTTATCCCCAGGAGTTTTTAATGTAATTCATGATAGTGAATCTTCCCAGCAGGATAAGAATATGTTCATTTATTTGTTACTTTTTATATCTTTTATAAAATCTTTATATTTTTCTCCATAGGAGTCAAAATTCTTGTTAAGTGTTTCTTTGAGATATTATAAATTTTATTTCTGTTATGAATGGATTACCTAATATCCTTTCTAAATACTGGTAAATATTTTAATATTTCTGTTTTGCTGGTTAATATATATTTTCATCATTGTTCATTTCATTCCAGGCTTATGACAATGTGTATGTGTGTCATGGATATAAACTGAATTTTTTTTTTAAAAGTGTATCCCTTAGCTTTTAAATGAGGCACATTTAACTTTGTTTTACCATTTATTAAACCTGTATCCTCAGCTACATGCTCATATGGATTATGCTGTCTGTTTTTCCAGAACTTCCTGGGCAACTTTCTGACATTCAACCTAGCTATCTGTCTGTCTGTCTATTTATCTGTCATCCTTTTTTTAGGGGAGAGAGAGATTTATTTTTAAGGAATCAACACATGAATTCTGAGAGTTAACAAGCCCAAGTGTCTAACATATATAGCAATCTTCCAGACTGTTAGAAACCTAGGGGATAGTTACTGTAGTCTTGAGTTCAAAATCTGCATGGCAAGCCAAGGAGTCTGAAGACTCAGGGTGGGTTTCCTGTTGTAGTTTTGAGGCAGAATTGACTCTTCAGAAAATCAGTCATTGCTCCTAAGGCCTTTAACTAATTGGATGAAGATCACTCATGCTATGGAAGGTAATATGCATTATTCAAAGTCTTCACATCCAAAAATTACCTTCACAGTAATATTTAGATGGGTGTTTAATCAAATAAGTAGGCACCATAGTCTGTAGAGTTGACAGATAAAAATCAGTCATGACCCTTAACAACAGAGGGTTACCCGAGGCACTTAAATCCTGGTTAGGTATATAAGGAGGTGTTAAATGGGAACTCAAAATACTAATTATAGGGCTGGGGCTGTAGCTTAGCGGCAGAGTGTTTGCCTAGCTTGTATGAGGCACTGGGTTGGATCCTCAGCACCACATAAAAATAAACAAATAAAAAATGCTAATTCTAAGGAACTGTGGTTTGTTATACATAAAATATAATTTTTGTATAACAAAATGGGTTATATTCTGACCATTTTCAGATCACAAAAGTATATCTTCTTCTTTTGTTAGTGTATTTGAATCTTGGGACAATTCTGTGATACAGAAGTAATCTGTAGCATGAGTATTTTTGGTCTTGGGGTTTTTTGTTGTTGTTTGTTTTTGTTTTTGTTTTTAGGATTAAATGGCATAATTCACATGTTACATTTGCTTTAAATAAAATGTTTCAGTGTTTTAACTACAAAAAAATTATTTATAAGCAGTGAAAGGGGCAGATAAAGAAAATTATTCTCCCCTCACAATGTGAATACCACATTAATGTTTCATTATAAGAAACTACAACTTAATAGAAGTTATCCTTATCAATTAGTAATTATTTAGAGTATCTAAATCATATTTAATCTATAAGTACATTATCAAGAGTATATCACCCATATTGTAAAATATTTAAATTTCAATATAAAACTGATTTTTGGAACATTATGTATCCTTTTTCTCTGCAGAGTTTCATTTCTACAAATATTTTCATGTATGTTGACATACTAGATTTGTGGAAGTCATAAGCTACGCCTTGGGTTCATTCTTAGATTAAATAAATGAATTCATACTTAGATCTTTAGTACATGGATGCAAGCACTTGGCAAACATTATTATTTTTCCTATTAATCTTGTTTACTCTAAAAGCACATATTTTTATCTCCTTTAGGTAGATATGGATACTGTTGACTTGAAAAATTTACATGTGGACTTAAAATCACAAAATTATCAAATAACTCAAGTTTGCTTAAAACAAAAACCTCAACATGTTCTTGACTTTTTCCTCATAAGGCTATAAAATGCCACCCCCCTACAGATTCCTGTTTCCACTGTTCTGCCTTAATGTTAAATGTACCAACAACATATTTGCAGTTTCCTATGCTCAATCAAATGGATGATTAACCTCTTGGCAATCAGAGAAGGGGGTGTTTGGATATTGCTTGTTTCAAGGAAAGTGAGATCATACTATGTGGATTTCCCCATAACCTGCTTTTCTCACCTAATCATACATAATAGATCTGTCAGTCCATTTTCAGGGATTTATGTTCTAAAATTCAGCTCTTCCACAATGCAGAATGGTATTGTAAAGTGAAATTTTAAATTTTTAAAATTTTAGTTTTTAAAATCAAAATCTCCTCACTGTATACCCAAAGGACTTAAAAACAGCATATTAGAGGGACACAGCCACATCAATGTTTATAGCAGCACAATTCACAATAGCTAAACTATGGAACCAACCTAGATGCCCTTCAGTAGATGAATAGATAGGGAAACTTTGTTATATATACACAATGGAACATTACTCAATCCCCCAAAAAACAAATGCTGAATGTTTTCTTTGATATAAGGAGCCTGATTCATAGTGGGATAGGGAGAGAGAACATGGGATGAATAGACGAACTATATATAAGGTACAGGGGTGGGAGGGAAAGGGAGGGGGAATGGAGTTAGAAATGATAGTGGAATGTGACAGACATCATTATCCAAAGTACATATATGAAGACATGAATTGGTGTGAATATATTTTACATAGAACCAGAGGTATGAAAAATTGTGCTCTATATGTGTAATGAATTATAATGCATTCTGCTGTCATATATAAAAATATCAATTTAAAAATTTTAAAATGAGATACTCCATTTTTAAGTATACAATTTATAGCACTTCCCTTATTGGGAAGGGATAAATCAATTCTGTAAAGTAAGTTGACTCTTTATACATCTTGATCAAACACTTTCCTCACCATCATGCCTTCTCCAATGGAGACTTTGGTTAGGTGGAATCAGTCTTTAATATGATTACAGTCTGAAGAAAGAACCTCTGCACGCTCTTGAGTGCAGACCACATCTAATACACTGTCTCTCAGATCCAGATACATTGCTAGGTACAAAAGAGATCTTCACTCAATATTTTTAATAGATGGTTTAACAATTTGAATAAGATATGACACCTGGAATTTAAAGAACATGAATAAAGTTTCAACACCAAGAATTAATATATAATGTACAATATTTTACTGTTATCTATCATTTTAATGAAATGTGTCTCATATAGCATTGTTTTGTACCTTTTTCTTTTGAATGTGATTAACGCTTCAATTAATAATAACAATAAAGCACACCTTCTAGATCTAAAAAAAAAAAATTTAAAGAAAAGCACAAATGCCTGATTTGCCCAATATTATTTCATCTATCAGCTTATGTCTGTGATTTTGAATCAATACTAAGCTGTTTTATTATTATATCTTTTATTACTATATAAAATAATTATAATGATGATATATTATTATATCTTTACAGTGACATAACAGATTTTCTAGTTTTTAAATTAAATATTAAAGTTAATTTATGTTTACTAATGAACTTTATTTTTTATATTTTATTAACGTAATATACATATTTATGGATTCAATGTAATATTTCAACACATGTATACAATATGTACTCATCATGATAACTAACATTTCCATTTGTGGGTAACTCCTTCATGTTTGGAGCCTTTAATCTCCTCTATTATAATTGTTCATAAAATATGTAATAGGCTATAGTGAGGTATAATTCTCCCACCATGCTGTGGAATATATTTGAAAACTCATGCCTCTAACTGTATTTTGGTACCCTACTATCCAGTATCCCTCCTATTGTCAACCTGTGGTGCTGGTCTAAAAAATGCCACATTGCTATTTAATTAACATGAATTTGAGGAAAAGTAACAGCTTTAAAGTAGCACATCTTTATCCAGGATCATGAGAGTTTATCTATTTAATTATGTCTTTTTTTGATATTTCTATAGAAAATTTGGTTCTTTTTACTATGTACAAATGAAAATTCTTAATGCAGTTCTTTTTCTTTCTCAGTTGTTTTCTCCCATGTTATGTTCAAATTAAGTAAGTGTAATATTGGGAAGTTACAAATTGTAAAATAATTTCTCTTCTGTCTACCAGTCTGATATTTTTCATATTGCTCATTGATTATTAGCTGATTTTCTTGAGTTTCAGGATTCTATATATTTGCTGCCTTGTCATATTAAAGTCATAAACCACATTTATCACTTACTATCTTGTATCCTTTTTCAACCCTAAAATGACTTGTATCAATGGCCTAGATATATGCTTCCATACATACATGCTGTGAATAAAGTTAAAACATTTCTCCATGAAGCTATAAACTGGCCCCTAGCATTTGAACTGCTGATTCTGTTGCAGTGTTCTCACAGTTCATCAACTGAAGCCTTGGTTGTTTTGATTATTTTAACTTTAGAATAAAGTTTGAAGGCAGATAATCTTTTCACACTTTTGGAGATTTAAAAAATATTCTATCATTTTGTTTGCACAGGTGAAACTGGAAGCCATTTTTTTTTCAAAATTAAAAAAAAAGTCTCTTAGGAATACTTAAGATAGTTAACTTCTTTACAAAATTGGGTCTCCCAGTATCATAAATAATTTATTTATTTCCTCTCACTGGTTTCTATATTTAGACAAATTTGGAAGTTTTTTTTAAATAAAAGAATCCTGACTAATTCTTGCCAGTTGATTTCTAATTGTTTCCTTTTTAAAAAATGTTTTCTGTGAATGTATTTTTCTCCAATGTATTTTTAAATGAGTGTTGGTAAATAAAAGAGCTGTTACTATCTTGCTCTCTGCTCACTTAAGATAAATTTTCATTCATCTTTAGTAGATTCTTTTGAATTATCTACATGAATCATAATATCTTTAAGATTTGCATGGAAATGTTACATATCCTCATAGTTAATGAGAGCTATAATATGTTGTCTTGCTCTTTACTACCTCTTGGAATTCTGCAGTAGATAAATTTTTCGAATGGACTTCCATTTGTTCAAAGTCTTACAGCCCCCCCCCACCCCCGCCAAGTCATGAGAGACCTTTTCATATAAGAATTTGCAGGGTGTGGTGATGCACACCTGTAATCTCAGTGATCCAGGAGACTGATGCAAAAAGATCACAAGTTTGAGGCCAGCCTGGGCAACATAGCAAGACCCTGTCCCAAAATAAAAATTAAAAAGTGCTGGTAATTTAGTTTAGTGGTAGAGCATCCCTGGGTTAAATCTTCTATATCACACACACACACAAAAAAAATTAACAGTAGGGCTTTCAATTGACTATTGACAGAATATTCACTCATTATAGGTATGTAGTGATGGATAACAATACAAATTGTATAGAAAAACATCTGTAAATGTGTTTTGTTAGGTATGGATTCAAATTTCAACATTTGAATATTTTTTCATAATTATTTTCACTTGAATATATAAAAAGTTAGAAGTCCTGCTATATGTGGCAGCATGGATGAACCTGGAGGACATTATGTTAAGTGAAATAAACCATGCAACGCAAAACGTGGACCACATGGTCCCACACTTATGGGAAATCTAAAACTGTTAATCCCATAGAATTCGGAGTAGAATAGTGATTACCAGGGGCTGGGGTGTTTGAAGAATGATTGGATAAGTGTTCAAATGATGTACATAGGGCTAATAAGTTCTACTGTACCTATATAGTGACAATTGTTATTAGCAATATATTCCTGAAAAGTGCTAGAAAAGTACATTTTTAAGTTCTCAGAACAAAAATGATAGTTGAGATAATGTATATGTTAAATAGCTTGATTTAGCCATTGTATATATATCTTAAAATATTATGTTTTACACAGAGTGCATGCAGTTTATCTGTCAGTTTAGAATAAATTTTTAAAGTATTTTCACATTTATTGCATCATTAAATTCTGAAAGCACAAGAAAGAAGTGAAAATAGTAGAGTCTGTGTTATAAAATTTGTTATAAACATATAATCCATATAAATTCACTGAACCTAATGCCTGAAAAATGAAGAAATGATTGATAAATGTCATGTAGTTTAGATATGAAATATCCTCCAAACCCCATGTGTTAAAGATTTGGTCCTCAGGGTGGCACTATTGAGAGGTGATAGAAACTTTTGAGTTGGGGCCCAGTAAAAGTTCTTTATGTCATTTAAGCTGTGGCCCTAAGAGGGGCTGGTGGGTTTCTGGTCTCTTCCTTTTACTTTTTCACTTCTTGGCTGAGTGAGTTTTTGCACCAGCATACACTCCTTCAACAATGGGCTGATTCCTAGATCTTCAATTGGAACCTCTAAAGATGTATACCAAAACCTTTTCTCTTTATATGTTGATTATCTCAGGTATTTTTATAGTGATGGAAAGTTGATTAAAACAAATGTTAATAATTACCAGCATTATTATTAATGCTAAGAATCTATTTTATTTGTACAGAATAGAGAATTTGAGACTGGAGAAGTTCTTACTTCAAATATCAAGAGGCTCTAGTTATTTAATAACAAAGAATTTTTTCTGTGTAACTTGGGAAAGATTACATAGACATAAACTGAAGTAGTTAGTAATCTTCCCTCACACCCCTTTTTGTTCCACTATACTAATATCCAAAAAGCATAATCATGTGACCCTAAGCAGCAAAACTCAAATGTTATAGTGATGGAATCTTTTCCCAAATACATTAACATTTTTGTGGCAACTTTTACATTCTATTATGTCTCTGTAAATTTATCAAAGTGGTATTACTATTCATCACTGAGATCTAATGGATGGTGATGTTTAAAATACAAAAAAAGAGGAATACAGAGTAAAGTTTAATGGAATAAACTATTATAAAGTGATAATAATAGAATGTAGCAGTGGCACAGAAATTGTCAGGCAGCTGAACTGATCTTACTGCTTAAAAAGTGTAGAGGAAATTAATTTATTTTGTACATCCCCTAACTATTTTTGATAATTGTATTTCTAGATATTGTGTAAATTTTCTGTTATGAATTAAAATGTTTTTCATTGTAGTGTCTGACTTCTTGGTTTTTTTTTTAATCTTATTTTTTTTTGGTGGGGTTCTTTTTTTTTTTTTTTTTTTTTTT
>NW_026000272.1:5738549-5744971 GCF_001458135.2 Marmota marmota marmota
TGGGGTTTTTTTTTTTTTTTTTGTCTTTTTTTGGAACTGGGGGTCAAACCCAGGGCTTTGTGAATGCAAGGCAGACGCTTTGCCACTGAGCTACATCCCAGCCCTGACTTCTTGTTTTTATGTAAAATTTATTTCAGGTGTTTTATTTCTGTCTACACACCTAACTATTTTACTAATTTGCATCATTTTTCAGTTGATTCTTGAAGGATGATTATGTTATCTGTATCATGGATCCATCGTAACGCAAAAACCAAGCCAGGCTGCATTGTCAGTAAATGGTATGGTATTTTTGACATGGGTCATATCCTTATATTAGTTGACTATAAGGACAAAATAGATCATCCTCCATAATTTAGGTTGGCCTCACCCAAGCAATTGGAGGCTTTAAACTGTTTGGATATGAATACCATTCTAATGTAGCCAATTCCTAGTTGTGTGACTTTAGGAGATTGATTAACTCTCAGTGTCTCGGTTTGCTCATATATAAAATGGGAATAGTAATCAAGGTGACTATGTGCTATGGATAGACAGTAGTTTAATATAAAATGATCATAGATTTAGCATGTAAACTTGAACTTGGATCCCAACTACCTGCTACTTACTCTTGACCCTGGGCAAATTAACTTCTGTGAGCCTGGATTTCCTTGTTATAAAATGAAATCGGAAACCACTAATCTTATTTATAGTTGTGATGATTATATGAGATCATGCATGCAATGTATTACTAACACAAAGCTTGGTACAGAGGAAGCACTAAATAAATGTTATCATTTATTATTAGCAAACCTTATTTCACTGTCTAAGGATTGTATTTGGCTTTCATGTTGCTTGGCTGGTGCCTCATTACATCTATGACTCCATTAGTACAAAGTTGTTCCTCGTGGAAAAAGTTACATTTTTGCTTTTTTAATAAGAATCTTACCATAGTCATAATGATGACTGTAGAATATCTACTATGTGCTAATACCACAGTATTTATTTTTATACATTGATCCCTTACAACACTTTAGGTAAGTATTCAATATCCATTGTTTTAAAAATGTAAAAGCTAATGTATAGAGTAATTAATGATATATCCTCAAAGCCACACTGTTAGTAACTGACTGAGACATGATTTTGAAAGAGGCTATCTGACTATATCATCTATACTGTACTCAGTACTTAAATTTGATCCTGCTTCTAGACTCCTCATCCACCTTACATATGGTGTTGTTCTCCTGTATTTGTCTTCACTTGCCCTTTCAAACTTAGGGATTAACACCATTTTATTATTTTCCACCATGGCTTCTCTTGACAGTGATGCTGGTTTTCCACACAAACTACACAGTTTGTGGTGGACCTGTAAAAGCCCCTTCAACCTTGACTTGGTTTAAGAATCCATCTACCTTAAACACTAAAATATTACTATGTGACTTGCCCCAACCCAGTAGACAGGAACCAGACAGTGTAACTGACCTTGACTCTTGTATGAACCAACAGCACATTTGGCTCCAGAAAATAATAAAATTTCCAGTTCTAATAATGCTATACTGTGTCTGTTTATGAAAACTATGAAATTAAGAGCAAAGTACTGGTTTTCAGCAAACTAAGGTCATAACAATTGAAATAGCTCGTGTAAAGTATCAAGAAACCTAGCACGTGGCCAGACTTTCCAGGCTTGAAATTAAATAGCAGATTATTCAAGACATATATGTTTATTCTGCTAAGCTTTATGAGTAGAGGGAACCTAGGTGATATTTTATATCCAAAATTCCTTTTCAGGCATTCCAACAGCTTAGAAACACCTTCCCAAAAATTAAGAAAGAAGAGGCTTTTCAGACAAATGAAGCAGAATGCCAAAAGTGAAATCTTCAGTCTTAATTCAAGTCTCATCTTTGGAAAAAGCAATAGCTTCTTTGTAGAGCAAGCTTCCTCATTATGTCCACTAATTTCTACACAGCCCATAATGAAAACAAATGATTCAAAACTAACAGAACTTTGAGTAAATTACAATCATAGGTTTTATCAAGGGAACTTATTTGGTGAAATGGTTTCAGTTTCCTCAGTAATGGAGTTTATTGAAATATTATACATAAGATCACCATTTAAAAAGGATAAAAAGCTGCTTTCAAGGGCTAAGGAATAGAGTGTCCTCCTCTCTTGGGCCCTTCTCTGATGAAGTGGACAATGAAGGCTTCTACTGATCACAGTTTAGAAACTATTTGCTTAAGTGGCTTTGATATTCATTTATAATTAAAATATGTTTGCAATGAAATGTGTTTTGTAATTAAAAAGGAAAGAGAAATGTATTCCCAAGTAAACTTTCGTGGAAGCATGAAGCAACTTTTCCTGTTTTCATCTAGGTACTATTTTCATTTGCACAATTTGGAGCTGCCCTTTAATCATTTATCTAATTTAAATAAACGCTCAGTGCCAGTGTAATTAAGCAGACTTTTTTTTTTCACAATGACAGCCTAAGTTGAGTTGGACAAAGAAAACTAGCTTATGTCTTATTCACTTCCACAAATTAACCTAAGAGTTTTTAGCTGCCATTCTTCAACATGAAGAAAAATTATTATTTCTTATAGGAGAGTTTTTGAAATATGAAGCACCTCGTCATTGGACAGCTATTTCAGGATCCAAAACAAAACTTTGCAGTCTTGTTTGTTCATCCATTGTACCTACAAACCTTTTATGCTAAAATTCTGGGCCGGATGTTTTTAATAGCTAAAAGGGCCATTTGAATGTTACTCTAGACAGGAGGAGTAATTGAAGCTGGATAAGAGATGGTCACACTTAATCTAACAACTTAGGATAAAAACTGGAGACAAACAGTGACAGAAATGCATTGCTAGTGGTTACTGTATTTTACTTGATGGTCTGATTTCCTTGAATTCAGTTCAATTTACATCATCTCTATTCATTATGCTGAGGTCAGCTGAATGAGCTTCCTTATAACAAATATAGCAAGGTCTAAGAAGCTGAGATTTTTAGAGATAATCAGTGTTCACTAAGAAATCACTGATTATATGTGCCTATATGATAGGGAGCAGATTAAAGAAACGTGCTTTCTTTGAGAATTTTACTAACAATTTTTCAAAGATATGATTGGCAGCAGAGTAGATAGTTTTGTTGGAGATTTGAAATCCTTCATATATTTTCTAAACCATCAAGAAATGACTTAATCTGGGTACAGTAGTACATGCCTGTAATCCCAGCTGCTTGGGAGGCTGAGGCAGGAGGGTCAGGAGTTTAAAGCCAGCCCCAGCAACTGTGAGGCACTAAGCAACTCAGCGAGACCCTGTCTCTAAATAAAATACAAAATAGGGCTGGGGTATGGCTCAGAGGTTGAGTGCCTCTGAGTTCACTCCTCAGTACCAAAAAAACAGAAACCAAAAGAAATGACTTAGACAGTAAGGAGACCCTATTCATAGAAACAGTTCTTTAAGCAACAGGGGCATTTGACTTAACCATTTCTTTCATAGCTTTATAAAAATGTACATTATCTGATACCAGTACAGCTTAGGCATGTTTTAATTATAGATGGCAAAAAGGGCAGTTCATAGTCTACCCTACAAGTTTATTTCAAAAAAGAAATTATACTTAAATTAAGACTGTGAGTGTATACACACACACACACACACACACACACACGCACTTGACTATTGTATACTAGGTGACTAGTATTTGAACAGACAAGCAATCAGGTCTTCTGATTATAATGTCTTACAGTGAAAAACTAATGAAAAATAATGAATTAGAATTTGTTTGCATAAAAGAAACATGTTTGTAAAGAATAAATTTTATACTATTAGGAAATTTTGTGTGTATGTGCATGCATGTATATGTAGAGATAGATATGGTTACCTAAATATATAACTAGTTATACAGTTATGTTTTAACAATGCACACTAAGTAAGTTAATTGTATGAACTTACATCTCATAGCTATATTATTTATTTTGCTGGCCACTGATAGATATCTTTACATATGTATACATGCACATGTATATATTTCTCAGTAATGTTCAACAAATTCAGGTAGTGGTACAACTAATTAGATACAACTAATTGTCAACAGAAAATGCATTAACATTTATAAAGAAATACTTGAGGTACATAAGTTGCCTATCATAATGTGAAAATCGTGTATGTTTTAATTGAAAACCTTATTAAATAGTCTAAATCTACCAGAGTTAGACTAGGGTCAATAAGATCTCCTCCTGGAGCTCTGGAACTTTAAGCTAAGGAGTTAGCCAAATTCAGAGTGTGGTGCCTGAATAAGTTCTATAAAATGAAGAAGTTGCATAATTTAGGTTGACAAATTGAGGGAACCTTATGATGGAGTTGAATGGATGCCATATATAGCAAAAGGCTTGGAATCCTAAGAGTTTTCAGGGAAAGAATAGTAAGTCAAAATGCGTGAATATTTGGCCCAGGAGGCTGAGGCAGAAGGATACTGAGTTCAAAGCCAGCCTTAGCAAAACTAGGTGCTAAGCAACTCAGTGAGACCTTGTCTCTAAATAAAATACAAGATAGGGTTGGGGAGGTGGTTAAATGGTTGAGTGCCCCTGAGTTCAAGCCCCAGTAAACCCCCACCCCAAAAAGTGAATATTAGGATATACCAATCCAAAAGAATGATAATAATAATATGCCTTTAACCTTGGGTGAGCTTTTCCTTTCCCTTTGACACATGGTGGTGTGTTTCAACAGTGATTATTCAACCCTTACTGCTTTTATTACAGTGAATAATGGATAAGTGGGATAAGTGTCTATGCTGGAGTTCTTTACTTTTGCATTATAACCAAAGAAACCTTGCAAAAATTGTGTGCCTATAGAAGAGACTTAAAATATTAAGCAGTTATTGGGTAAGATCTCCCAGGATTTACTTCTGAATAATTGTACCAGGTGGTCTAGAATCGAGCCCTTATAAAATGTTTTCTGAAAATCCCCAAAGTCCCATAATATTAAAATTACAAATCTCTGTTCTGTATTATTTTAGAAAGAACATATCCAAAGTATCAGAGGTATAAAAAAATACCTCCCAAATGAATTTTCAAAGACCTAGTGATAGAACAATGTATCTAGAACTGAGGTACAAAAGTTTCTTATATAAAAACTTCTTTAACTGGCCCTTATATAAAATTTTTAGTTCAAAAAACTAAACACATTGCTGAAAATATTTTCATTTAATCCTAAAAATACCAAACTCCTTGTCCCGTAAAATGCCTTTAGTCAGTCCTAACAAAATCAATTCTACCAATTTTGACAAGATCCTCTTGTAAAAATGAACCTCATTATTGCAAGATTTTTCATTATTTAATCTTTAGTTCTTCAAGTTACAAATTAAGCCCAATATTTTTCCCATCCTAACATATCCACTCAATTTTGTGAATTATCAGAAAAGGCCAGTAGTATTAAACCATATCTTAAAACTTGTAAAACATTCATGTTCATTATTTAGTTAAATCATAACAACCCTGTGATAGAAGGACTGTTATTATCACAGTTTTACAAAACATGAAACTAGAGAAGATGTACTTTATCCAAAGTCACACATCTATTAAGTGGTGGAGCCACTTGCTCCAGTATTTTGGGATGTATGATGAGAGGGGTAATAGCAAAGTACTTCAACAATGACATCACTCCAAGTCATCAGTTCCCAGTGGTCCATGCTGATGGGGTAACTTCTTCCTATGAAATAATAGCAGCTACCATTATTTGCCAGACACCCTTATAAGCATTAATATGTACATTAACTAATTTAATCCTCACAATAGTCTAAGTATAATTAATATTATTGTCTGGATATTACATATTAAGAAAGTGAGTGCCAGAAGTTAACTAAGTTTTCCAAGTTTATATAGGTAAATGGGCAGTATTGAGTTTCCAATCCAACTAATAATCTCAAGAGTATCTATATTTTTTATCAAGGCATCATACTTCTGGCCATTGTCACCAAAAGACAATCCTTAACCATTTCTGGTATAGTAGTCAAATTTCCATAATCATGGCCTTAACTTTGGCTAAGTAATTTGGCTAATTATTGAGCTTTATCAACCACCCTATACGTTTATATGGTGTACAGTTAAAAGATTCAATCAGGTGTTCTTTCAGCAAGACAAAAGTAAAAATTTATATTCATACTCACCACCATTTACTCTTAAGTGTTCAGAGCTCTTAAGACCTTCTTCAGTTTATAGGTATAAGTAAAATCTTGTATTGTTGAGAAGTAATGCTGCTAATCAACTAATGGCATATCTAAACATCAGAAATAGATGGAATTGTACCAATTTTTGAAATATAGTAGCTGAGAAATTTACTAGGGAAGAAGCTAGAGCTAATTTGTCAGTCCTACCACCTAGATTTGCTGATTCTACCTGTGTTCTCCATTTGGATCAGACCTAAGGAATTACATTGTCGTCGTCGTCCTCCTCCTCCTCC
>NW_026000272.1:5744985-5757775 GCF_001458135.2 Marmota marmota marmota
TCCTCCTCATTATGTGTGGGTATATGAAAAAGGCTGAGGTGGTTATAAAAAAATAGGTTCATGCAATTACAAGGGTTAACAAATTCCAAGATCTGAAGTTAGCAAGCTTGAGAACCAGGAGAGTTACCAGTGGTTAAATTTAAGTTTGAACACCAGCAGGCTCAAGACCCAGAAAAAGCCAGTATTCCAGTTTTGAGTTCAAAAGCAGGAAGACCTTGGACCTGGAAAACCCAACCCCTTTTATGTATTTCTCTTGGAAGAGAGCACAGTAGGCTTTGTGTGGCTATTTTTCTTTCATTTCTTTTTTGAGGCAAGAAGCTAAATACTCCATATCTGGTTTTATTGTATGTATACAGGGAATGTGTCCCTAGGAGACTGAAGTAATTTATAAATCCGGGAGGTGCTGTAAACCTTTGGTCAACATGAGAACTTGAGAAACTTCCACTATCCCCCACCCAAATCCATAAATTTAAAAATTATAAAATCCTTGGGAAAATCTTAAACTTTAACAGGATGTAGAATAAAGGTTCAAGTCAATCTTATCCAAGTTCTTAAAGTGAAAGGGAACCTTAATTGATATTGTGGCCTATATTTTGTATGCAAAATCATGTTTTCAAATAGAATATTGAAAATTCATTTTCTTGGGGGAGGGGGAGCATTTAGAGAACTATTTAAATTGTTTTTGTAGGAATGAGAACTAATATGCTAACCTTGTGGTAATCACAAAATGATCTCAATTTCACACTGGCCTTTGATGGCCCTTTGCACTCTCCTAAGATCAACCTGGCATTTATTTACATATGAAAAATAATATGAAGCACAGAATTCATATAGGTTTGGCACATAGTATGTATACAGTTACTATTTGTTGAATTACATTCAAATGGTATTTAGAAGTTATTACAGGAGAAACTGTATATATCCCACAAAGGAAAGTGGCATAAATGAAACATTGATATGAGACAGTGTGGTTCATTGCTTGTGATCATCTTGTATAAAGAGGTAGATATAGATACAGCGAGACATTATGTGATATCTCTTGTGAGTTTGTTCATTTGTTTTAGCCAAGAAGGCGTTTGTGGGACTGTTTATTTTGAAGGATTCTACAATTCAAGTACTGTCCTAGAGGTGAGTGGTGATCCACTGACATATTTACCTTTGGCAGGAAACCAGCAGGTTTCCATTCAGGCTTTTATCCTTGTTTCAGATCTTTCTTTATCTTCTTTCTTACACTTCATCCAAGGAATCACTATAATTGTCTTTCCAAGTGCCAGCTGATATTTTCAGCTTCCTGTCTCTGCCTAAGGGAAAAATGCTGATTTCCTCTTTGCTATTTGGCAAATGTCAAAAGAAAAAGACTGGCTACACTATGTATTTCTTTCAGCAGCATGAATGAACATCCTGTATTTTTTCCCTAATCAAGGAGAAGATTTAACTAGCTAAAACTTAATTAGCCTAAGCTCAAGAGTTTTTTTCCTATTATTTCTTCTTCATTTGTTCCCTTTTCTCTTCAAAGAATTTTAATTCTATGTGTTTAAGAATTCCATGACCTTTAAGTCCTTTACATATCATGATTCTGTCTGATGCTTTCCTCTAGATTCTGGGAGAATTTTCTGAATTCTTCTACTTTGTAGATTTGGTTTACTTTTCACTGCCATGATAATATTATTTTCATTCTTTAATTGTGTTTTTTATCTAAAAGCAACCTTGCCAGCATCTATGAAATGCTCTACCAAAAAAAATCATTATTAAGAAAAAGAACTGCTCTCCCAAAACTCTTGGAGAATATTAAATATAGTTTTTCTAATATTTTTCTCCAGTTCCATGGAGTAAGTCATTTTATAGGAAGAAATTATGACCTATTCCTTGGCTAGTCCTTTTCTATTGAATTTTTTCAAATGTTTGATAAGTTGTTCTGTTTCTACATCCTAACAGAGTGGTCGCCACTAGTTGGGATGGATTTCAGTAAATATTTTTTTTTTTTATTATTTCTGACAAGAAAAGTGGGGATTTACATTTTGTTAGTTTTATTTTGCTGGCTTCATGATCAAGGTGATTGTAAGCAAATGTAGAGGGGATTCCTGTGAACAGTACTGGGCCCAGCAGTCTTCTCCATGGTTGAGGTGGTGGTATGAAGCTAGCTTAAGTACTTCCTTCTTCCTAATATGTCCTTGCTGCTCTTTCTGAGCCTGTTACTGCACCTACCTCTCTCCTAGCCCATCACCCTTGGTAGTAGAATAAAGCAGGGGACCGAGTACCTTATCTGCCACTGAGTGGCCTGGCCCTAGAGTAGTTCACAGTTGTTATCCAGGTCCAGTGGCTGCATTTCCTTCCACCACAGGCACTTGGAGTTGAGAAGGTATTATTCACCTTTCAACCTTTCAACTGGGTTTTTCATTCATGTATAGAAGAATAACAGAATAGTATTGCCATTGACTTTCTATTCATATCACCTCTTTCAGAATAGCCCTAGGTTCTTGCTAGTGATAGACTCCTATTTTCCAGCAATGGTTTTCCTATTTTTATATTTATGTGGCTATTTTAATTAACAAGAATGTTCAGTACAGCATTGCATTTTTCATCGTGAACCATTAAAAATTAACAAAAGGTTAAACAAATTATTCATATCCATTAAATGAAAAACAATTCAAGTTAATATAAATCTACATTTATTTCTATGTGAAAAAGGTTGTTATTTATTAGAGAGCATTTAAGATTTTTTGTTTTAAATATTCATTTTTTAGTTTTAGTTGCACACAATACCCTTATTTTATTTATTTATTTTTATGTGTTGCTGAGGATCAAACCCAGGACCTTGCACATGCTAGGCGAGTGCTCTACCACGGAGCCACAACACCAGCCCAGTATTTTAGGTTTGAAGAAACTTTGTCGGTCTCTTATCTGTTTCCTATGGGTTGTCCATTAACTCTGTAAAATTTCTGTAAATTCCTAACATTTTATGTTGTCATTCTCACTTCTGATTCTGAGATCCTGTTTCTTTTAAACTCTTATGCTTACTTTCCCTAACCCAAACATAACCCCTATTCCTTTATTTCCCCCCAAATATTTCTTTATTCCATCAACATACTGATAAAAATATAGTTTATTGTTGTTAAGAAGGATGTTCCCCCTGTCATGGAACTTACATTTTCACCCAAGACAATTATAGGCGTGTTACTAATAATTTGAGTAAATGCAGGAATGATATTTTTTACATCCTTGTTCTTTAAATTTCTTTGGGTATTCTTTTATAGGAAATTCCTTTCAGCCACCTTTCCTGAAAGGTGCCACCATACTACTAGACTGCACAACTTTGAAATTCCTCCTTTCTTTTCTCTCTGTCTCCCCTCCTTTTCTCCTTTCCTCTTTCCCTCACCATTAAATCCCTGTCATTTCTTTTTTTCCTAAGCAGTGTAATTATTTATTGTAATTTTATTTATTTTCTATTCAAATGTATTTATCTTGAGACCTCATCATTCTCATCCCCATGTGCTTGTAAGGAATTTACCTAATTGAAGATAGTCAATTTCCTAAAAAGAACTATATCTCTTATTAACTAATTAGTTAAAATAATTAACTTTACTAACACACTGCAGATACATTGATAGAGACATCCAAAAAGGCTGGTATTATCTCAAGGATGTGGAATTAAGGATTACTTTATTCCCAATTTCATTATTTATAATCTGCATTTTCTATTTTCTCCAAAATGTATGTTTTAAAATAATATTTAAATCAAACAAAATAACTTTACAAAAACCATCAAACTTTCCAACTTATCTAATAAACACTAAGGATATAATAAATTTCAACTTATCTTTTCAGGTTCTAATAGTTTTTTGACATGCATCTTATTTGTAAATGTAAGAAGCCTCTTCAAAAGAATCTTTGCTACATATTTTAAAACCATATTTTTCAAAAATACATACTATATATTTTTAAACTAATTTTAACAAAATAAGTACAGTTTCAAACACAAATTTTGGTATATACATATTAGCCTCTATAAATGGCAGACTAAAATACTTAGTTAAATTTCGGTGGAAAAATGAGGATTTAAGTCATTCAGTATGGTTTTAAATTTTTACAATCAGGTTTATGTATTGCTATTATTTTAATAATTGGAAAAACCCACATAAATTATACAGCAAAGAGCTTCTCTGGAGCCTTGTACATTTATTTTCCATTAGAAAAAAATAACTCTTATAGATAATTGGGATAAAAATCAGGGTTGTGTTACAACTTAGTGCCTTAGCATAACTTGATTAATCATAGAACAGTGAAAAAGAGATTCTGAAACTAACAAGTTACATGACCTTAGGCAAATAATTTAATGTAGTACTTATTATGTGATCTTCAAAATGAAGGACTTGTACTATGTTGTGATGTATGATTCCCAGGTCCAGCATTTTTTGACTCCATAAAACAGAAAGTAAAGCATCCAGAATCAAAGATGAAGACTATGTAGTAGCAGGTAGAGAGGCAAGGATCTAGTTTGGTGAGTAGAAACTAAGGGCTTATTTCATTCAGGAGAATTGTTGAAGACCACAACTGCATTGACACCCATGCAACACATAGGGTATACAGCTGACACCATCCTGCCCCTCCTTTGCCAACTATTTTCTTCATATTTTGTGATTTTTTTCCTATGGCAAAAAGTGATCTGATTTTTAGAATGTGTAAGTAATAGAGCTGATTTCCAGCAAGCTGTGATGCGTTATATCTATTATGTAAGAGAGAATGATAGAACTTAGATGTATAAAGCCCTTGGTTCAGGATTACTCTCTGATAATGACCAAGTTGCAACCTAAAGCTGCCTGAAAGAAATGCCAGGCACTTTGCAGTCACACTCCATCCTTCAGATTGATTTAAAATAATCACATCACTTTAATCCTTGAAACAATGGCCCAACAACATGAAAGAGTACCACTTCTCTAAGTGAGAGGATGAGACAGTAAATATTTGGCCCCTGTTATGCCCAAATTAAAACTAACATTTATATAGGGCTATATTTTTATGACTATAACACAAGATACCCTGCTTAGTTTTAATACAAACATACAGAACTCTTAATCTGTAATGGAAATAGGCTATAGAAAATTAGTTTCAGTAACATTGTATTCTCCTTATTTGAAATTACAGAAAACAGTGAAGGTAACAGTTTTGTAATAGTTACCTACCTTTCTAGACTATTGAAATTTAAAAGATTCTCCCTATACAGGAAACTGGAGGAGGAGCAACCTTTTAAGAGAAAAGATTATATATCTTTACTGAATTTAGTTTGTTGCTGTCACTTTATTCTTAGTTCCTTTAGCCAGGTGTCCCCTATTTCCATGTGACACTTACTGTGAGGTCTTCAGGACATTTTTTTTGACTCTCCGAAATTTATCGTCCCAAGTATGCTCAAAGTATCTAAATCATAATGCCCTCATTCTGTCATATTTATTTAAAATGCATATTGGTATGTAGGCTTATTTTATTTTATTAAAAAACTATATACCTCCCTTTTGCTGTGTGGAATCTAAACAATCCTTAACTGTGTCTAGTCAGGAATTAATTAGTTTTATATTTCTTATGTTAATTTCTCTAACTTCCCCAGTTGCTTTCAATGGAGATCTGTTTTATTAGCTTAATAACACTTCTATCCCTCTGTGCTAATGGAAATTTTCATAAAAAATTCAAAGATTTCATATAGGGCTGAATAAATAGGAAATAATTGAATGATAGGGCTGATAAATGGGACTTCCTTAGGTATCAGCAGCTGTAACCCCATCTATTCCAGGAGTGGCACTGGCTCTGCCCCTTGTGCCACAGCAACTCAGCTGTAGATGAATCCAGTATCAAGGCAATTATCAGTGTATGACCTAAGTATTGGGCAAAATTCAGGCAAACTGACTATTCTTTTAAAAGCAAAATATCAAGGGGTTGACCTACCAAATCAAGGACAATACTAATGCCTTCTATAAACATAAAAAAGCAGATGAACAACTGTTCCCAAAGGTTATATGCCATCTATTGAACTCCATTAGGGAATCAAATACCAGGGCTGGGACTCAGTGGTAGAGCACTCACCTGGCACATCTGAGGTACTGGGTTCCATCCTCAGCACCACATAAAAATGAAATAAAGGTATTGTGTCCAACTATAACTAAAAAAAATCATATTTAAAAAGTAATCAAATACCAGATGACTCAGAATCACACTGTTGTTCTGTTGGGAAAACTTCCTTTCCACCCACCTCATCCATTAATGCCTCAGGCTCTTAGCAATGAAGGTCTCTAACCTGAGAGAATATGTAATTATAAGGAGGATGCTAATTGAGAGAGCTGTAACTTGAGGAGGGCTCTAACAGGTTCAATTTTAATTATTATTCTCTAGGGAGAACACATTATACAAGAGAGCTCTGAAAGTGGCAATGAGAGCATACTTGTGACTGAAGAGTTTACAGGATGTTCTTTAATATTCACAATATCTTAAAGGGAGCAAGAAGGACTCAAGAAACCAGAGTGTGAGGTCATGAGTCCTGGTGGTGTTTTACTGACTGACTTACTTTTGCTTTGTGTTTTTTAAATAGTGACAATCTATACACAATATAAAATTTACCATTTAACTATATTAAATTGTACAGGTTGGTGACATTAAACCCATTCATATTATTGTGTTGTCATCGCCATAATCTAACCACAGAACTCTTTTTCCTCTTGCAAAACTGAAATTCAGTACACATTGAACAAATTCCCCATTATCCTCCTCCACATTCCCTGAAAATATTTCTGTTCCTGTGAATTTGACTGATCTATTTACCTATTATAAGTGAAGTCATACAGTATTTATCTTTTCTTAATGGTCTTATTTCACTTAGCAGGACAACTTCAAGGTCCATTCCTATTGTGACATGTGTTATAGAATTTCCTTCTTCATTTCAGGGAGGGGTTACCAGGGATTGAACTCAGGGGCACTGGACCACTGAGCCATATCCCCAGCCCTATTTTGCATTTTATTTAAAGACAGGGTCTCACTCAGTTGCTTAGACCCTCAGTTTTGCTGACACTGGTTTTGAACTCTGTATCCTCCTGCCGCAGCCTCCCAAACCGCTGGGATTACAGGCATGTGCCACCATGCCTGACTAGGATTTCCTTCTTTTTAAAATTAACTACTTTATATGTGTGTGTGAATAATTGCATTTAATTTACCTTTACATCAATGCATGGATGCCTCAGATACAAGAGCCTACTTCTGAATTTAAACCAGGAGATTCATAGACACTATGTGGAACTACGTTGGCACAACCATAAGCTCTAGAACAGTTCCTGGGACACCAAAAATGCCCTATTCATGACAGTTCAATCTTCTGAAAAAAGTCACAAAAATAACAATGGTACCTGAAAATAATTGCTAATTGTTGGGAAATGGGGACACAGCAGCCATTCAATTTGCTTGCTATCTAGTAGGCATTGAACCCAGGGCTTATGCATGCTAAGCAAGCACACTACTACTGTGCTCTCTCCCCAACACCAATAATAGCTTTTATAATTGTAGCAACAATTATCATTTTAAGAAAATACAATTCAAACAGCCCATGTTCTCTGATAAAATACCTGACACATTTTTTAATTTTATATTTCTGATATCTAAATTTCATAGTGCTATGTTGACACTTCACCTCTTAAAGATGTATAAAATCCTATAGACATTTTTAATATTATGGGTAAAAAGTGGTTATTTATAACAATAAAATGCATATTTCGTACTTTTTTCTTTTTTAAAAATTTATTTCTTACATACATGACAATAGTGGAATGCATTACATTCATAATTATCCATTCACAGCACAATTTTTCATAGCTCTGTCATATACAGTATGTTCATGCTAAATTATGCCATTATATATGAGCACTCTTATTTTTTATTATTTTTTGCATTAAAATTCTTAATACACCTTTATACCACAATTTATCATATCTCAGTTTGTATATAAAGTATATTAACACCAAATTCACATCTTCATACATGTATTTTGTATTATGATGACTGTCTCCTTCCACCATCTGTGCTATTCCCCTTCTCCCTCCTTTTCCCTCCCACCCCTATTTCCTATCTAGAGGTAATTTTTTTCTCATGCTCCCCTTCCTACCCTACTTTGAGTCACCCCCCCCTTATATCACAGAAGACATTCGGCATTTTCTTTTGGGGATTGGCTAACTTCATTTAGCATAATCTTCACTAATGCCATGCATTTCTCTGCAAATGCCATGATCTTATTATTTTTTAGTGCTGAGTAATATTCCATTGTGAATAAATGCCACATTTTTTAAATCCATTCATCCACTGAAGGACATCTAGGTTGGCTCCATAGTTTAGCTATTGTAAATTGTGTTGCTATAAACATTGATGTGGCTGTGTCCCTATAGTATGCTGTTTTTAGGTCCTTTGAGTATAGTCCGAGAAGAGGAATAGCTGAGTAAAATGGTGGTTCCATTCTTAGCTTTCCAAGGAACTCCATACTGCTTTCCAAATTGGATGCACCAATTTACAGTTCCAGCAGCAATGTATGAGTGTACATTTTTCCCCACATCCTCGCCAACACTTGTTGTTTGTCTTCATAATAGCTGCCATTCTGACTGGAGTGAAATGATATCGTAGAGTCGTTTTAATTTGCATTTCTCTAATTGCTAGAGGTGATGAGCATTTTTTCGTATCTTTATTGATAGATTGTATATTCTCTTCTGAGAAGTGTCTATTCAGGTCCTTGGCCCATATATTAATGGAATTATTTGTTTTTTGGGTGCTTATCTTGTTGAGCTCTTTATATACCCTAGAAATTAGAGCTCTATCTGATGGGTGGGGGGTAAAAATGTTCTCCCAGGATGTAGGCTCCCTGTTCACCTCACAGATTATTTCTTTTGCTGAGAAAAAACTTTTTAGTTTGAATCCATCCCATTTGTTGATTCTTCGTTTTAATTCTTGTGCTATAGGTGTCTTATTAAGGAAATTGGAGCCTAGCCTCATATGATGAAGATTAGGACCCACTTTTTTCTCTATAAATGCAGAGTTTCTGGTTTAATTCCTAGATCCTTGATCCATTTTGAGTTAACTTTTGTGCATGATGAGAGATATAGATTCAATTTCATTTTATTGCATATGGATTTCCAGTTTTCCCAGCACCATTTGTTGAAGATGCTATCCTTTCTCCAGTGTATGCTTTTGGCACTTTTGTCTAATATAAGGTACTTGTAATTTTGTGAGTTAATCACTGAGTCCTCTATCCTTTACCATTGGTCTACCAGCCTGTTTTGGTGCCAGTACCATGCTGTTTTTGTTACTGTTGCTCTGTAGTATAGTTTAAGATCTGGTATAGCAATACCACCTGTTTCATTCTTCCTGCTTAGAATTGCTTTAGCTGTTCTGGGTCTCTTATTTTAACAGATGAATTTCATGATTGCTTTTTCTATTTCTATGAGGAATGTCATTGGGATTTTGATCAGAATTTCATTAAACCTGTATAGTGCTTTTGGTAGTATGGTCATTTTGATAATATTAATTCTGCCTATCCAATAGCAAGGTAGATCTTTCCATCTTCTAAGGTCTTCTTTTATTTCTCTCTTGAGGGTTCTGTAGTTTTTATTCTATAGATCTTTCACCTCTTTTGTTAAGTTGATTCCCAAGTATTTTATTTTATTTTATTTTATTGAGGATATTGTGAATGGGGTAGTTTTCTCATTTCCCTTTCAGAGTATTTGTCACTGATATACAGAAATGCCTTTGATTTATGGGTGTTGATTTTATATCCTGCCACTTTGCTGAATTCATTTACTAGTTCTAGAAGTTTCCTGGTGGAGTTTTTTGGGGTCTTCTAGGTATAGAATCATATCTTCAGCAAATAGTGCTAGTTTAAGTTCTTCTTTTCCTATGCTTATTCCTTTAATTTCTTTCATCTGTCTAATTGTTCTGGCCAGTGTTTCCAGAACTATGTTGAATAGAAGTGGTGAAAGAGGGCATCCCTGTCTTGTTCCAGATTTTACAGGGAATGCCTTCAGTTTTTCTCCGTATAGAATGATGTTGGCCTGAGGCATAGTGTAGTATAATGTTGAGGTAAGTTCCTGTTATCCCTAGTTTTTCTAGTGTTTTGAACATAAAGGGGTGCTGTATTTTGTCAAATGCTTTTTCTGCATCTATTGAGATGATCATATGGTTCTTATTTTTAAGTCTATTGATGTGATGAATTACATTTATTGATTTCCATATGTTAAACCAATCTTGCATCCCTGGGGTGAATCCCACTTGATCGTGGTGCATGATCTTTTTGATATGTTTTTGTATTTGATTTGCAAGAATTTTATTGAGGATTTTTGCATCTATATTCATTAGAGATATTGGTCTGAAGTTTTCTTTCTTGTGGGTGTCTTTGTCTGGTTTTGGAATCAGGATGATATTGGCCTCATAGAATGAGTTTGAAAGAGCTTCCTCTTTTTCTATTTCCTGGAATAGATTGAAGAGTATTGTTATTAGTTGTTATTTAAAGATCTTGTAAAACTTGGCTGTATACCCATCCAGTCCTGGGCTTTTCTTGGTTGGTAATCTTTTGATGGCTTCTTCCATTTCCTCACTTGATATTAGTCTGTTTAAGTTGTGTATATCTTCTTGACTCAATCTAGGCAGGTCATATGACTGAAGGAATTTATTGATGCCTTCAATATCCTCTATTAGAGTATAGGGTTTCAAAATAATTTCTAATTATCCTCTGTATTTCCGTAGTGTCTGTCGTGATATTGCCTTTTTCATCACATATGCTAGTAATTTGAGTTCTCTCTCTCCTTCTCTTTATTAGCATGGCTAAGGGTCTGTCAATCTTGTTTATTTTTTCAAAGAACCAACTTTTAGTTTTGTCAATTTTTTCAATTGTTTCTTTTGTTTAAATTTCATTAATTTCAGCTCTGATTTTAATTATTTGTTGCCTTCTACTGCTTTTGCTACTGATTTGTTCTTTTTTTCCTAGGGCTTTGAGATGTAGTGTGAGGTCATTTACTTGTTGGCTTTTTCTTCTTTTAAGGAATGAACTCCACAGAGTGAATTTTCCTCTTAGTAGTGCTTTCATAGTGTCCCACAGATTTTGATATGTTGTGTCTGTGTTCGCATTTACCTCTAAGAATTTTTTAATTTCCTACTTTATGTCTTCTGTAACCCATTGATCATTCAGTAACATATTGTTCATTCTCCTTGTGAGGTAGGAATTTTTCTTCCTTATTTTATCATTGATTTCCAATTTCATTCCATTATGATCAGATAAAATGCATGGTAATATCTCTACTCCATTGTATTTGCTAAAAGGTGCCCTGTGGTATAACAAATGGTCTATTTTTGAGAAGGATCCAAGTACCACTGAGAAGAAAGTCTATCCACTTGATGTTGGTTGATATATTCTATATATATCAATTAAGTCTAAGTTATTAATTATGTTATTGAGTTCTATAGTTTCTTTATTCAACTTTTGTTTGGATGATCTGTCCAGTGGTGAGAGAGGTGTGTTAAAATCACCCATGATTATTGTGTTGTGGTCTAATTGACTCTTGAACTTGAGAAGAGTTTGTTTGATGAACATAGCTGCACCATTGTTTGAGGCATATATATTAATGATTGTTATGTCTTGTTGGTGTATGGTTCCCTTGAGAAGTATGTAGTGTCCTTGTTTATCCCTTTTGATTAATTTTGGCTTGAAGTCTACTTTATTTCATATGAGTGTGGACACACCTGCTTGCTTCCTTGGTCCATGTGAGTGGTATGATTTTTCCCAACCTTTCATCTTCAGTCTGTGTGTGTCTTTTCCTATCAGATGAGTCTCCTATAAGCAGCATGTTGTTGGTTGCTTTTTTAATCCAGTCTACTAGCCTATGTCTTTTGAATGGTGAGTTTAAGCCATTAACATTTAGGGTTACTATTGAGATATATTTTGTATTTTCCAGCATATTGTTTATTTTTGTTATTTAACTTGACTTGATTTTCCTCTTTGATCATTTTTTCCTTTAGTGTACTCCCTCCCACTGTGGGTTTTCATTTTAGGAAGTGTTTTCCCAAGGATGTTTTGAAGCACCAGTTTTATATCTGCAAATTCTTTTAACTTTTGTTTATCTTGAAATGTTTTTATTTCATCTTCAAACCTGAAGCTTAATTTTGCTGGATACAAGATTCTCAGTTGGAACCCATTATCTTTCAGCATTTGAAATATGTTTTTCCAGGATCTTCTAGCTTTCAGGGTCTGTGTTGAAAGATCAGCCATTAACTCAATTTGTTTACCCCTATATGTAATCTGCTTCCTTTATCTTGTGGCTTTTAAAATTTTCTCCTTGTTCTGCATGTTGCGAATTTTAATTATTATGTGTCTTGGTGTGTATCTTTTCTGATTTTGCATATTCGGCCTCATGTAGGCTTCTAGGATTTGGATTTCCATATCTTTCTTCATGTTTGGAAAGTTTTCTAATATTATTTCATTGAATAGATTGCTCATTCCTTTGGTTTGGGCCTCAATACCTTCCTCTATCTCAATAACTCTTAAATTTGGTCTCTTTATGCTATCCCATATTTCTTGGATGTTCTGCTCGTGGCTTCTTATCAGTCTCGCTGAGCTGTCTGAGTTCTTTTCGACATGATATACTTCTTCGTTGTATGATGTCCTCTCTTCTAAGTGGTCTACTCTGCTGGTGTTATTTGCATTTGAGTTTTAAATTTGGTTTATCATTTCTTTCATTTCTAGGATTTCTGTTTGTTGTTTTTTTTTTTTTTTTTTTTTTTCCCC
>NW_026000272.1:5758924-5770079 GCF_001458135.2 Marmota marmota marmota
ATTTCCAGGATTTTTTTTTTTTTTTTTTTTTGTATAACCTCTATCTCCCTGCAGAGGTGATCTTTTGCTTCTTGGATGTGTTTATGTAATTCATTGTGAAAGTGATCTTTCATTGTCTGCATTTGCTGTATAAGGTCTTCCCTGAGATTCCAGAACATCTGACCATGTATATCCTGAAATCTTTATCTGACATTCTTTCTGCTGTAGATGTTATCTCTTCTAATGTTGAATTGTCCTGCATTGATTGTGGTCCTTTCTTTCCTTGTCTTTTCATGTCGCTCACTTTTCTTTCCAGCTCTCTGAGACTGTTGTGTTATTGTCTTTACCATATAGATCTATATTGCTCTTGTATAGTTCTGACATCTCTCCTTTGTGGGAAAGACAATGTTAACAGTTCCCTGTATCAACAATGCATCATCTATGAGCAAGTTTTCGTTATTAATACATTTATAGTTAGTCTCTATGTCTAGAGATGTTGGATTCAATTATTATTTAAAATATAGTCATTAGTTTCATAAAAGGTGTACAGTTTTGGAGGTGTATAGAGAACTGGGGGGTCAGTCGTAGGACTTTATGTCAAGGGGGAAAGTTTTGAGGTTATGGGGTTAATCTATCTTAGCAACTTTGGAGGAGAACTCTAATGAATAGTCAGGAGATAGTTTAGGGAAGAATGCATAAAATCAAACACCTATATGTATTTAGAAAATTACCCGAAATAAAAACAGTAATAGTTAGGAGGTTGAAAGTGGGAGAGATGGAGGAAGAAAAATAAAAAGGAAAGAAAGAAAGAGAAAAAAAGAGAGAATGAAAATAAGAAATCAAAGGGGAGGAGGGGTTATGCAATTCCTCTATATTATATTATTCTGGTGATTTGGTACTTAAAGTCCTATTTCATGCAAAGTTCTTGGTTTCACAAGGTTGTGAGGACCTGAGGGGGAAGGGTAGAGGAGAATGGATAAGGAGAGAAAGGAAAAGAAAAGAAAACACCTCTCAGAATTCTGTTTTCTTTTCTTCCAGCAGGTGGTGATGTCTATTCCTAGCTTACGTCTCTGCCCTCAGGGTGGTTAAGGTAGCCAGTGTGAGAGGGCTTAAGCTTCTACCTGGAGCCTCCCTGTTCTTAGTCTCTGAGTTGGAAACCAGGTGCCTGTACAGTTGCTCTTCTGCCTTGATAGCCACGCACCCCAAAAGATTTTGAGAAAGGTATAGAGTTATCACATCTGGTGGTGGGGGAGTTGGAAATCAAGTACCTGCTCAGTTTCAGCACCTTGCTGGTAGCCACGCCCACCAAGAGATGGTGAGAAAGATTTTCCAAGATGGATTCCATCTGTTTCCTGTGTTGGGTGTTTGGTGAGGTGAGGGGTGCTGGGGTGACCTTGTGCTGTGGTCAGAACTCGGTATGGTGACCTGCGTGGGAGTGGAGCATAGTCTGGTGATCTATAGTTTTGTACTTCTGATCTGCTGCTTGTGGTCCACACACGTGTGTTCAGACTGCAGGCTTTGGGGCTGGTGTCTGGAGTCTTACTGGAAAACAAAACCTCTGTGTTCTGCATTCTGCTCACCACTCTGGTGGAATCTGCAAAAGACTCGCTGTATGGGATCCTGTCACATGCTCTGAGATGTAGTTTTTTGTCAAGGCAGGACCCTGTGGAGAAGCCGTTTGACTATTTTCTTGGATTTGTGCTCAGAGCTGCCAGAAGCGGTATCTCTTCTACTCCGCCATGTTGGCTCCCCTCCATATTTCATACTTTATAAAATTCATTCAAACATGTTTAAAAACTTTTCAAATGCCAAAAAAATATAAAATGAAAATGAAAATTTTTAAAGGGACCAATGCAAGTATTTTCAGCTTTCTGCAGTGTCATGGCCTGGCATCTGATGACCACCCTTAACTCCTTTGTTATTTTCTCTTTCATCTATAGTTCTGAAACCATTCAAAGTAAATGACTCCCCCTTTTTACCTTCTTCCTTATTTACTTCTTCCTTAGCCTTGCACATATATACCTTAGACTGTGTGAACCACTTGGTGTCTTCATAAGCTGTTCTCAGCCTTGCTGAGGGCTCAGAGACGGAGCAGATAAGAGTGGGCTATGAGAGCCAGCTCCAAATCCTTAGGCTCCCTCACCCAGAAGTGGCCTAAAACACATTTACAGTGAAGTATTAATGACAAAGAAGATACAGATAAAAAGCAAATTTCAAATAGTCATTTTGTTTTTAAGAAGATTAATTGCTGGTTTGGATCTTTAAGGCATTTACCATACTAAATAATGCAAACAGTTAATGGTGATATAAGTTGTGCTCTATTATAGATAAATGTCTGAAAGGGCAAAGGTTTTCAGTATGGGTTTTCCTTGAATTTTTTTCTCTTTTGAGCCCCATAGATCTTTGGTTTTCTCCATGAATTCAAATATAGTCTACACTGAAATTTTTGTCATTCCAAGTCCATGTTAATATTGATATGCAAATTAATATATAGAACATGACAGCATTCTCCTACACTTCCTGTAGCTGCTGACTGGTTATAACTAAATAGATATCATTATGTTCATTGAACCCTAAGTCATCACACCACTAGCTGTTGAGATAAAAGAAAGGAATGCTACTACTTTCATGCACTCTCTCTCCCTCCCTCCCCTCTTTGTTTCTTCCCTCTATCTAACTCAATCTTCTTGTCTCTTTCTATGCTCTACATACACACACACACACACACACACACACAGCCTCACTGCTTCTTTCCATTTATGTTGGACCATCTTAGACAAATGCATTTCTTTCTCTTGCCCTCACTGAGACCCTTCCTGGCATTCTTTGCTTTGGGAGTCCATGAATAAAGCATGACATTAATATCAACATTGCTACTTCTCCTTTAAAATGACCTATCCTCTGGGAAAGAGAATTTGATGAATGTAGAAATCACTTCCTGGAAATGAGACAAGCCATTTTCATAATGAATATGATTTCATGCACCTAGCTTTAAAGAAGCAATTTGCTTTCCTACTTGCTAAATTGAAGATTATCATGGTGATAAGGGAATTAATGGTTAGCATTTATGGCCATTTATAAAATCCACTCCACATTGATAGTTCTGAAGCATAGCTTAAAGAATTTGATTAAAGGGTTAGATTTCTGTTGTACAGATGTAAATTTTAAAGGTGAATTACAATTGAATTGAGATGTAGAGCAATAGCCAATGTATTTAAATTTAAATTTGTCACATGTCCATATATACTAAACATAGCATGAAGCAATCTGCAAGTGTTTCCTTGGTATTTAAAGAGTGACAAATATATTATGCTTCTAAGCAAAAACTTTTTAATGATTGATGATGATACTCACCTTCATCAAACAAATCACGTCTGAAACTAGTTTGTCTTTCTGAGACCAAACAAATGAAGAATCATGCTTACTTAAGTGCTATATCAAGTATGACCCATAGCTTTACAAAGACAACTAGATTAATGGTAGGTGTTTTTGTAACCAATATATTAAACTATTCATTTGGGAAACTACTGATTTTATCTTCATAGTATCTCTGAGCATAAGCAGCAGTAAACAGATAAAATTCGATAAAATGGGTGTTTTGCTAAGTTTTGTTCTCCTTAGACCTGCATTCATTGAAATAACTGGAAATCATAGACAGCTACAGAAATGAGACAAGAATCACTATAATTGTGGGCAGTTCTCTCACTTTTTTGTCTTTAAAGGGCATAGCTACCCAGGAAGGAAAACTCACTGGGAATTCGGTTGGTTCCATTAGTCTGAGGTAACAAAATAGTTGCTTGACTGGTCTCTTTTATAAGTCATAATATAGTTCTTGGCTTTTAAAAGAGAAAGCCTATGGAGCTGGGGCTGTTGCTCAGTGGTAGAGCGTTTGCCTCGCACATGTGAGGCACTGGGTTTGATCCTCAGCACCACATATAAATAAATAAATAAAGATTGTGGCCATCTATAACTAAAAAAAAATATTTTTTTTAAAAGAGAAAGCTTACATGTGCATTTTGAAATATATCTTTGTATCGTGGGATTTGGGCTTGTGGGAAACTCCTGCTGTATATAACATCACTGGGTTGAGTTTTGAAGTTTTCAGAAACCCTTTTTATGTTTATTTACCTTTCTATTAAAGATATGGCCACCAAATTGTCTCTAAGTAGCCTAACAGTCACTAGGAAAAGAGAAAAATCTGTGTCTGTGAAGGATAAATGTATCATTTATATGATTATTGTATAATTATTCTTGGTTGAAAGACAAACCAGGATGTTTTCCCAGATGCCAATATGAATAGTAGTATTGGTAGTTCAATGAAAAGTTTCTAGCACTTGTTCTATATGTAATAATGAGTTTCATCGTGCTGTTGCACAATATTTCTGATGGAGGTTAATGGTGTAGTACCATACCAAAGCACAATTCTAGAAAAGCCATTCTTCTGGAGGTTCTATTCAACTACATCTCTGTGTCGAACTCTTTGCTGATAGGTCTGATTCCAGGAGTGTATCGGAAAAGTGTGTGGACCATGTCAACTCCTAGAAATTGTCTTACTTAGGAGATGTTCTTTTCAACTTAGTTTTTGACTAAGATTAAGTGGCAGAAAGCTTGGGATTTGTTCTGTCTGGTAAATAGTCATACTTTTACTGCTTTGTATAGTGGTTGAATTTATCCCTAACCAAACCTGTATATTTTATAGGCAGTAAAGTTGGGGAAAATGGTAAACATCACTTTCTTAAAGTTTGAGGAACAATGAGATGAAATCTCAGCTGGAGTCTATAACAAAAAATGAAAGATAACATTAATAGTAAAGTTTAATTGAGTAGTTACTATTGGAAAGTATTGTTCAAAGTACTTTGCATGCACAATTGCATTTAATCATCACATCAACCATTATTATATCCACTTTCCTCATAGAGTCCAAAGATCATAAAAGTAAGAAACTTTCACAGTATCCTACTACTTGAAAGTGATAAGGCCAGAATTTAAACCAGCTAGTATGGCTCCAGATTCCACATTATTAACTACTATAATACATTGCCTCCTTATAACAGCTTTTCTTATTTTCCTAGAATGATCTCAAAAAAGACCAGAGAGTCAGCAGATAGCAGGGGATTTCATAAAGACAACTCTGCTATGGTCCTGTCCTCAGATTACCCAAATAAAAAGATGGGTACTCCTCAAGTTCTGAACCTAGTGAACTTTACTGAACTTTGATTGGACAGGTAAGGAAAAGAGTTCTGCAGTTGAAATCAGGTGACCTGTCTTTAGTTCTTGTAATGCAATCTTGAGTAAGTTTCTTTTCCTCATTCTCAATTTCTCCAACTGTACAATAATAGTTTTGAACTTGAATCTGGGAAATTTAACTAGTGGAATCTGGGAAACTTTCAAAGCATGTATGCTCAGGCTCTGCCCTATACTTACTGAGTTTCCAGGATGGGCTACTTTCTTTGGAGTATATAGAATTAAACTTTCCAAGAAAAATTCATAAAGACCTTTATTAATTGATGCATAAAGAAATTATTCTGTGTATGTAGATGTTTTCACTGTGCTAAAAGCTGGAGGTGTCTGTCTGAATCCAGCTTTGTCTGTTGTCTGAATCCAGCTATGTCTATAAACAGCAATACTCTTACTCTTCTGTGGGAAAGGACACTTTAAAGGGGCCATAGGGAAAAGATGAGAAGCAGCAGCCAAACCAAACCCATCAGGACCCAAGCCAGGTTGCTGAAGTGAGCAAACCTCTAGCACTGACTACTGGAGTGAGAAAACCATGAAGAGTGGTAGAGAGTTTGCAAGCAGATCTTGCCATGGTAGGAATCCCAATAAAGCCAAGAGGAATAAGGACATGGCCACTGGCTTGCAGTCACATGTGCTGACTTAAAATCCCGCATTTCCTATTAACCAGCTATGTCACTAAGGGCAAATTTATCTGACTTTCCTGAGCTTCAGTGTCTAGAATTGTAAAATGGAGACAAATAGTACTAGCTTCAGGGGATCTTATTCAGATTTTCTCCTGTTCTTTTTTTTTCTCTGATATTTAGTATGCTTTTTCTACTTGCCAGGTACTATTGTAAGTGCTTTATATATGTTAGATCAGTTCATATTTATCAGACCTGAAAGAATATGCCCAAGTCATCCAGCTAGTAAGCAGTCAGTCTGGATCCAGTTAGCCTGATTCTAGAAGCCACACTGTCTCTGAGAGAAGGCGGGTGCTAGAGGATCACTCATTGCCCTCTCCCTTTTCTCTGCTTAGCACAAACAACAGTTCCAAATGGACAGAAGCTACTAAATTGCTTCTTTACAAGCTAAGTCCATTAAATCCTCTCCATTATGAAAATGGCTTCTCTAGTTCCAGAAAGTGCTTTTTACAAGATTCATTAAACTCCCTTTCCCTGTGTATGTGTCACTTTATGACAGTGGCAGAAATATAGCTATTAGTGCCATGGGTTTTCATAAAACAACACCAGAACTATAAAGGACCTTAGCATTGTTTAGTCTATTCTCATTTTATACTGGAGAAACTGAGGCTCAGGGTAGATAGATGATTTAACCATGAAAACCCATGTAGCTTGTGATTAAGTGAGAACAAAAATCCAGTTTCTCTGACTCCTAAATCAGTGTTCTTTTCACTTTATCAGTAATAGCACCAGTTACCACTCTTACAAGCATGAATCACTGGCAATTCACTCATTCATTCATTTAATCAAGAGATATTTCTTGAGCATTTCTCATGTGCCTGGTCTAGTGCAAAGTCCTGGACTGAGGAGAAATAAGTAGGGTGTGGTTGGCTTAGGCAACCAATTATCATTTATACTGGAGAAAGGTAGAAGACACAGGAGAGAAAATGTAATCTTGTTAATCAGAGATTCTTAACTTTGGTGTACACTAGAGTAACCTCAGGATGTTTTAAAAATGCCAATGCCGAAAATACCAAGAGATCCACCCTACACAAGTTGAATGAGAATAGCTGCATGGGACTTGGGTATTTGTGGTTTCCCCCACACGATTTTAATGTACCCCAGAAATTGGTAGGCACTGCTCTACATAAGAGTAGGCAAGAAGTGTATAGAAAGGATAATTCTCATGTGAAATGCTAAAGAATAGTGGGAAATTACTTTTATAAATTAAAGAAAGCCTGACTGGACAGGCAGTAACTTTATGAAAAAATCAAAATATATTAAAATGGAGCTCATAGCTTAGCACACTCATGAATGGGTCAAGCCACACTGCATGATACCGGGTATTTTCTATTCCTCATGTTTAGAGGTTGGAAAAATCACTGAACAAGGCATTTCAAAATATTTGAGTGAATTTAACCCTTATATCACTGTGGAGTAAGTGCTATTATCATGCCCATTTTCTAATTCAGGAAACTGAGACTTGATGAGACAGTCTTACTCAAGATCACAGAAGAAATGGCAGAACCAAGATTTCAACATGTCTTCTGACTCTAAGACCTTCCTCCACTACATCAGGTTGCAATGGAAAAGCCCTATAAAAACATGTACTGTGAAGCCATGAGTGATTTAAATTGTGCAGTCATATTGATGATCAATAATGGGTTAGCCTGACCTTTTCCTACCTTGATTCTGGTCTCTCCCTTCATGCCTACCTGTGGAATTCCAATATGTCTTCCTGCTATACCAGCCAAAGGTGCAGTCATCAGAGATAGAAAAAGGAAAGAGACTTTCCAATCAATCAGGCCTCTCTCTTCGCGGAGGAATGAACATGTCATATCTTTGACTTTGAAATCACTTCCCATAATGAGTTTTGCCAGGGCACAGGCACAAAGAATTGTGTCTTATTCTTAGCATATATTCTCAGCATGCCTTTTAATGACTCCTGTGGAACCAGTTCCAAGCATGCTGTGTTTCTGTCTATACTGAGCATTAGCGAGCACAAACAAACACCTCTCTACAATGGTTTGAAATTAGCATGATGATGTTGAATACATTTCTGCTCTTTTGTTGTTGAAAACTAAAATATGTATTTACTTTCTTCTGAAGTAACCAAAAATTCCTGACTACACTGTGCTTGTCTGTTTGGGTTGTGTTTAAACAAGGCACACTAGTTGACATAGTATGTAGATTTGAGCCCTGGCCTGCAAGTATTTTCATCTACTTCTTGGAGGTGGTAGGAAGAGTGATGGAAGTATTTTTATTTCATCTGTTGGCAGCCCATTCCCACGTCCAACGTGCTCATAAAAAATCTCTGCAATGAAAAGCCAGCAAAGGGTGACAGAAGAAATAAAAGGCAAACCAAATTTAATCTTAGAATTTTTATGGGTACTGTGAAGGAAAAGTAAATGTCACAATGCTGCCTGCAAGATGCTACCACTTGCATGCCAGTTTCCCTTTCCAGTGTGGCTTATCAACAAAGTTCAGTAGCCACTGAGTGAGAAGCTTTTTGGAATAAAAACATGTTCACACACATAGTGGCTCCACATACATTCATACCCAAACGAAGAGACCAAATCTTGCTATACCTATAGTTCCTACAGCACTGTTTGGGGAGCAGTGGCATTCGTGAAGATGGCAATATGTCCTGAAGTCATTTGTGCTCAGGCAGGAGGGAGGGTAGGTAGGAGGGAATCATAATCATAAGGAAAACCTCATTAGAACATACAACCACCAGCATTTCATGCTACTCCCTGGCAGGACAAAGCCTAATGCTCTGGTTGCCAAAGTAAATTAGATAATCAAATTCATCTTCCAAAGCTCTCACTGAAGTCTGAGCAGAGGTTAGAAACTATTAGTGTCTTAAAATGATGGTAGTGTTTCCTCTCAGTTTCCTAGTGACTGTGCAGGCCTGGATATCAAACCCCATCAGCCATCTGGGCTTTTTATAAACGTTGCATTAATACAAGTGCTTTTAATAAACTGCTTGGTAAGACCATAAGAAGGATGCAGATTGCCAAAAATCCTTCCCAGAAACTAAAAAAAAAAAAATTGTTTCCATTTTTCCAGGATCTTATCTTATACTGGGTAACTTCCCTGAAACACTACATCACTCCAAGGCTACCATCACATACCTTGGGAGAAATAGCTAGAGTAGTGTGTGGCTTGCAGGGAAAACCTGCTCTCAGGCAACTTGGAGTACAAATATTCTCCATATCTCTTTGACAAGGGATCTCTTGCTCAGTGGTCTATCTCCCTAAGTAATTTGCAAATGGGAACAACAAAACCTCTGTCCCTTTTGAAGCCCACAGTCAAGCAAACTGGTACTCTTCAGGGCCAACCATTGCTCTTGCTTCCAATAGCATGACTTCTTGGGCATTTGGCACTGCCAGAATATTTTGGGGACATAAAAAGGCTGCCAGGTCATAGCTGAATGCCATGGTCGGAGAGGAGAAAAATAAACCGGTGAGGGAAATTTCTGTGTTTTTCTCAGAACTCCAAACGAAAAGTAAAAACCACAAATACAAACCAGCTCAGAGGAAAAATACAATGATGTACGTACATCCTTGCATTCACTGTGCACTTGAGCTCAGTCATTGGATGGCTGTGAACATGGCATGAATTAATGCATGTAAAGCACTTAGACTATTGTGTAGTACAAACTAAATGCTACATAATCGTTATTATTACTTGCTTTAAGAAGAATGTTTGTCCATATTGGATTAATCAAAAGAATTAAATATACCCATTTGCTCAAGATATATGCTTCTCAGAGAGATCTTAACAAAGTAGGTCAAATTGTAAGAGGACTCAGCTTCACATATTTCAATTAACACAGGAAGAGGAATGAGAAAAAAGAATGGGAGCAATTAGGATGATGCTGACTGATCATAGGAAACAAAGAGAAGGAATTCTAACAGTGTCCTAAGCAGAATGCAGGAGAAAAGCAGGTATCAGCTGAATGAAATCACCAGGGAGACTCTCAAAAACGTTTTCAGAATCCCCTCCCCCAGATCTTGAATGTAAAGCATTTTGTAAACAGCTGTGTGATTACAAAGCTGAAAAAGGTTCCCAGACTTATATAAACCAAATGCTGAAATTATTTTCCTCTCTGCATACCTTCTATTGGAGGTCAGAGAACCCCCATTTTAGTTAGTATGGTGGTCAGGCTGTCCGTGTTTATTTAACACAACTCAGACTGAATCTTCCCTGTTTGACATCTGGGTTCAGGAGAGGCTGTCCATGGTTGTGATTTGTGAATGGCTGTATCCACCATGGTGCTTCTCACACATAGGCCTAATTCACTACCCTATTCAATTTTCTCTTCGAGTTATCACGCTTCAGACATATTTAGAATCCTGAAACATGAGAGCCGGAAGGAGCTTTTGAGATCAACTGGTCCAACCTCCTCATTTTACACTCACAGCTGATAACTTCATTCCAATCTGTCACCAACGTTGCTTCTGGCATGATTAGGGCTGTGAACACTGGGAAAATGGGAAATGGTCCTCCTCCCCACATTCTCAGAAAGGCCAAGGTCACAGACAACCCTCCCCCAGCAGTCTCACACACAGTTTTCACTGTTTCTTTGCTGCTACTGTGTGAGGCAGCTTTATAAAGCAACAAGCCTTTGTTGCTGAGGGAAGAACAAAACCCTGGCCTCCCAGCAGTAGAGAGATTTATAAGAGCTCAAGGAAGGTCAAAAGGGTAAATTACCCTGTGACTTGTATGTAATCAGCATCTTTCCAGCGAGTTACAGGATGAGGCTGATTACATGGAAGGCAAAGGTGAGGAAAAAGGAGTATAAATAATCATAGGAAATGAAGCTTCAACAGGTTATGGTCCTCATCTTTTTTCAGTCTTTATATAACATTCTACTAGATCTTTTATTGTAAGAACATTTAGGAAGAACAAATCTTAAAAGATTCTTCCCCAATTCATCCAAAAGGAATAGGAAGTTTCTTTTTGATTATATAGGATATGTGCAACAAGATTAAGATCACAAATTGGAAGAAATTCTTGAGAATAGGGAGCAATAATTACTTTGAATTCACCTCCATTTAGAGGAATTAGGGAAGGCTTCAGGAAGGAGGTATAACAAGCATGTTTCTTTTGCCTGTCTCCTGTTTCATTCTCTTATTGTTTCATTCTTTTATTTCACTTCATAGATCACTGAGAGAATATTTAGGTGGAACTGAGATGAGCATATCTTTACTTCTCTCTCCCAGAGAGAAATACTTTGTCTCTCCTCTCTCTCTCTCTCTCTCTCTCTCTCTCTC
>NW_026000272.1:5771976-5779488 GCF_001458135.2 Marmota marmota marmota
TCCTTTTTTTTTTTTTTTTTTCGTGAATATTTACAATGCTACATTAGTATTCGTTCGATGCATGACTTTCTGCACCACTTGATTGGGAACTCCTTGAGGATTATAGCTGGAGTTTTGTATAGTGTTTAATAAATGTTTGTTACATGAATGAATGAATGAGTTAATGAGTTAATTATTTCCTTCTGCTATGGACGTTAGCATCCAAAACAGTTCTTTTCCATTTGGGAATCTCTCTATTTCCATATAGTATAATGAGGCCTCTTAAGTTTACCAGAGGTCTGGGAAAAGGAAATGTAATAAATGGAAAGTATTTTTTAAGTGGGCATGTATGGGCATTAGCTTAAACCTTTTGAAGACAGACATTCCACTCCAGGAAACATTATGAACAAGAATGTTGAAAAAACGTTTTGTTGCATAATAGCTGGGACTGAAAAGTTCTTTTCTTTGTCCCTGGAGACAATAAGGTGATAGCCCACATTTCAATACCCTTCCACCCTCCTGTTCTTAATCATGTTTACTATATGAAAACAAAACATTTAATACTTTCATCCATACTTCTGGTTTTCTCTGAAAAGTGAAAAGAAATATATTTTCATGTTAATTGTTCTTGATTTTCATAATCTTGTGAAGATCAGGTGATATTTAGAAGGATCATGTATGTAGTGTTTTAAAACTAAATTGCTAGATCTTTTTCTGACTCCTAAGCATGATTATTGGGATTTTACAACAGCCTGTGAAATGTGTTTTCCTCAAATCTTGTTACAATATCAGCACATTACTCGTCTGGCTGGGAAAAGCAAATCTAAATTGCAGGAAGAAGGTAAGAATTATTTCTTCAATTTACAAAATTGTGGAAAATTTTGTCATCTAAAATCTAATAGACATGTTTGCTTTGGCATAATTTGAATCACAAAGCAATCTTTTTTGAACCCAGGTCCTTGAGCATGCTAGGAAAGTGCTCTACTAATTATCTAAATCCCCATCTCTCATTTTTTTAAAAAAAATATTTTGAGACATTGTCTCATTAAGTTGCCTAAGCAGGCCTCAAACTTAAGTGTGTCAGCCCCCTGAGTAGCTGGGATTATAGGCATGTGCCACCACATCCAGCTTTATGGTACAATTTTGGGTTTGGGGGTTGTTTTTTGTTGTTGCTGTTGGGTTTTTGTTTGTTTGCTTTTGCTCCTAGGGCCTCATACATACTAGGTGAGTGTTCTAACACTGACCTATGACCCCAGCCTTCACAGCAAAATTTTAAAATTAAGACACAGAATCATGACTTTTTTAATCATATCTAGTCTGAGGACCATTTTTGTCTAAGGTAAATGACAGATTTAGGGAGACTTTGATGTCTTTACACCTTATAGGGAAAAAAATAAACAGCCTTTGGAAATATCAAACATTTTGTGTTTTTTAAAAAGTTAATACAGCAAAGTTTTTTAAAAATATTTTATTTTAGCTGTAGTTGGACACAATACCTTTATTTTATTTTTATGTGGTGCTGAGGATTGAACCCAGTGCCTCGAATGTGCTAGGTGAGTGCTGTATCACTGAGCCACAACCCCAGCTCCTACACAGCAGTTATCTCTAGGGATAACAAAAAAGTAATTTTGGAGAATTCTTGACTTGTCTATTTAAGAATTAAACCAGAGAACTGAGTATTTATTTACCAAATCAGCTTTTAAAATTTACTCCCATAATGATTACTTGGTTTGATTGTAGCAATCATGCATGGATTTCAATAACACTAGCCTTAGTAGGAAAAAGAAATAAAGCGAAACAGATAATGCTAGAAGTTTTATAAGTCATAGTCTAGCTCTTTACTGTGATTCAGCAACTTTTGCAGTTGCAAAGCAGAGCTTTCTGAACCTGCAGCCAACTGACCTGTCTCAGAGCAGGATTAGAAAGGTTTTTGGTACCTGAATCTATCTACCCTTCTAGGCTTGAAAGAATAATACAGCCAGAAGTTGTAGAGCTCTCTTCTGCAGGCTCAGGGCTTCTACATCACTTGGGATTTTCTCAGGCTAACAAACCAATAGGCAATGAGTGGTATGTTTTCTATTTAAAAAATAGATATAAGCCCTAAGTCTTGAGCCTTACATAAAACCTGAACTTTCTATGTCACACAACAGATTCAGCACTTCAGTAACTAATGTGTATTGGGGTCAGAAAGACCAGATACACCATTTAAAGTCATTGTTGTCCCTACAACTCATCCATGTTTTTTCTAAATAAGACCCATGGTTTGTTGGTCAGGTGTACACAGAACACTGATATGTGGTCCATAGTTTCTGAATACTTCAGAGGCAGCTCTGAGGTGTGCTTAGAAGCTCCTCCTATGTCCTGACAAAGCTTGATAGAAATCTGTGCATGGAGGATCAGGGAGTTTTTGCTTGTACAATGCTGTCATCCTATGACCTTTCTAATTTTCTATTTAAGGAGTTTTTCTAGGAATAACTGTGGAAACTTATCCAGGTGCCATTGAATAGAAGTCTTCAAAACCTTTTTGAAACAATGTTATTTATAATTATGTAATAGAATGTAATGGCAATATCCTGATCCTGTGAAATCCTGTGAATCAGGATTTCATCATTTCTACCCCTACTCTAACTTATGTGTCAACTTTTCCAGGTTCCTTTCTCTTCAGTATGCTTTTATTTCTTGATGGTCTTATATGGATGAAATTATTTTTCCTTTCTTTTTAGGGCAGTTTTGATGAATAAAATCTGGCTCTCTGGAAGTTGTTCTTGTGGCCACAGCTTAGTTGATAGAGGTAAGTGAAGAGTTTTTTGAATGTACAAAATTTCTTTCCTATGCAGTGTACTTAAATCATACCAAGCCATTTTTTTACCTGCCCTACAAAAACCAAATTGCTCTTCTCACACTGCAAAATCATCTGACTTCTCTTACCAGCAATACACTGCGGAGATAACAACAGGGTGTGTGCAGAACAGAGACATGGAGAGACATGGCATTCCCCCAATTACTGCAGCATTAGCACTGTATGCTTTTATTTTTCTTACACACACACACACACACACACACACACACACATTCTGAATGCACTAAAAAGATGTAAAATATAAATAAGGAGGGCTTAAAAGGATGAGTATCCATACTTTCATTTAGTTTGGGACCTCATATGCCAGGACAACGTAATAAGATTCAGGTAATTAGAAAAAAAGACGTTGTGGGATGTTCATAAAACAGTGGTCCTACTAGAGACACATCTAGGCAAGAGGAATTTGTGGCAAGTTATTTGAATCACTGGTGCTACAGACTCCAGAGGTTTATATATAACTTCAGAGGCCCAGTGCAGAATGAAAATTCAGAGTCCCCTGTTCAAAATTGATTCACAATTTCAAGGACCATTAGAGCAGTAGAGCATCAAAACCAAGTGCCAAGGCTGGGGCTGTAGCTCAGTAGTAGGGTGCTTGCCTAGCATGTGTGAGGTACTGGGTTCGATTCTCAATACCACATATAAACAAATAAACACACTAAAGGTATTGTGTCCATCTACAATTTAAAAAATTAAAAAAAAACAAGTGCCAGACACTCTTAAGCTTGAGCTCCTCTGCAGCTGTGACAGTGGCTCCGCACATACATAAGATCTGGGTGGCTTATGCCTGAAATTCCTCTCCAGATGGCCTCAGGTTCCTTCTATCCTCTTCAAGGTTCTTTCTCCTTAGAATCCATGAAGAAAAGTCCTGCATGTTTTGCTCATTTTGCCTTATGCATTTTAGTAGAAAATATGATTATCATTATGTTAAGGATCTGCTCATGACAAAAGGTGGACATGTTTATAAAATATTTGCTCTCTAAATGATCAATCTGTACTCTCAGCTTGTAGACCCCCTGTGGTTGAACATAGGAGGAGGGTCCCCTGTCTTCATCTTTCCAATTGTGTAAACAAAGGGGCTTGCTTCCTTTATCCCGAATAGGAAGCAAGCAGCTTCCTGGATCCCAGTCACCTCTCTTCTCAAGTGCTCAAATCACTCTTTTTTCCAGATGACCTATAGGTTCTCAGTTGATTCAGTGATACCAGGAATGGAAGGGAATGAGACAAACTCAGTCACAACTGGTTTCAAGTGATACATTTCTCACTTTTTGTTTTGTATGACAAATATGTTTTATTTTTCAGATATTAACTCATTGACCTACATAACTGCTGTGTAAGACAAAGATGATCATTTCCTTCTTGTTTCAGGTAAGGAAACTGAAGCCCAGAGAAGTTTAATGAATTGCTCAAGATCACACAACTGGTTAGTGGCAGAGCTGGGTTTCAAATCTCAGCATGCTGGCATCAGAGGGCCTGCTCTTCAACTATGTGCTGACTCTTGCTGAACAAGCTGGCCTCTCCCCAGAGTTAATAGGTCATTGGTGCTAGCACACAAACTCCCTGAACCTCAGTTTCCAATATCAAGCAGTGATTACAAGGATTAACATTAAAATGCATGTGAAATAACTGTATAAGGTGCTATTTGATATTAATAGTTCTATAATTTTTGTTTTGCTTGAAAAGTATTCCATGATTTATGGAATCAAGTCTGAACTTCTTATTCTGGCTTCTCAATTTTGCATATATATAAATAATTTGCATATATGTAAATTATTTATATGCTCTAATTTTATATACAAATTATTTTTATATCTATTATATATAATTTGTATATATATAAATTATTTTTATATATTTTATATATATTCATACATATATGTATATTTATGGATGAACACAATACCTTTATTTTATTTATTTATTTTGTTTATTTATTTTTATGTGGTGCTGAGGATCTAACCCAGTGCCTCACATGTGCTAGGCAAACACTCTGCCAGTGAGCCACAACCCCATCCCCTCTGCTTATTCTCGCATTTACATTTTTGACCTTGCTGACTTCATAAGTCTTTCCTCAATTCAAGGCTGTCTACATGTCCTGCCTGCTCCATGCAGCTTTCTCAGATAATGCCAATCTAGTCTCTACTGAATTTTTATTTTTTTTTATCCTGCCTTCCCGTATCCCTTTTAAGGAAAAATAGCTCATTTTTTTTCAATGTGGTTATAAATTCCCTGAGGATAAGCACCATGCTTTATTTGGAGAGTATATCTTGTTTCACTCTGTATTTGGTGGCTAATAAGATTTCCACTTTTCTCCAGCATCTTGCCTCACTGCTAGGCACACACTTGGCCTTCAGGAACACTTGTGGATTTGTGTTAGATGTGCACAGCATATGCTCAAGTGTTCAGCACACAGTGAGCACTCCATAAATTGTATTTTTAGAGACAATCTGTTACCACATAAGGACTACCAGAAATTACTCATCCTCTTTGTGTAAACGGATTTATACAATTATAATGTTTAAGACCTGAAATAAGGATGACAGAAAGAAAATCATGAGGTTTTTTTAAGCTCAAAGGAGCATTAGAACTTCTAGCTCAAATGTTTTCAGTAGTATGTCACAGAACAGGTGTGAGGTTTGTCAAAAATAATTTGTTATTAAAGATAATGTTTCAAGTTTGAAAAAGATTTACTAATTTTTAATGAGTTAATGTGGATCCCAATGTTCCTTAGTAATGAGCTTATTTTTATTCAATTGGCTTCTTGTGCATGAAGGCTAAATCCAACTTAAGATGAGGCAAGTGACTCTTAAGAGAAGGAAAAGACATGCCACCCAAAGAGTTAGCAGCAGCAGGGAGGCTAAGTCCTAGGACTTCTGGTCCTTTGTCCAATGAGCCACACTCCCACTGTCCTCAGATCCTCCTCCTCACTCAACAAATAAGTAGAAATCTATATGATTTAAGAATGAACCAAGGCAGCATCTGGTAAAATTCAAAGTCTTACATAGTAGAAATACTTGTCTCCTAGTCGGGGATAAGATTTGGGAAATATTTTTTTTTTTTTTGGAGAGGCAGGGCAAGAAGAGTTTGTGAAACTTCCTCTTTCCTGGCCCTCTTTCCATTTATCTGAAAAATATTTGAGAAAGCATATATTTGCTCCATTCTTCCTAAAACTTTATCATGCCCTTGTATAAATAGCCATCCTTGAACTGTTGATTTTGTTCTAGAAAGGAACTAAGAAAATCTAATTGAAAAACATCAACACAGGCAGAGCATTCTCTGGATTATTCTATAACTAAATAATTAGCTTATTCTTAAAATTCACATTTGAGCTCTTTGCATAGTACAACCCAACAACTTCCTAATGAGCTCACACAGAATAAAATCTGAATAAATGCAGCATAAAATTAATGAAATTCATCCAGTAGTTCTGTCCTCCAAATTACCCAGATTACTACTTAAAACATTCGTGCTTTTCGGAGATCAACTTAATAAAACGTATTTGGCTCGTAACTTTCAAGTTCAACATTTGAAATGTAATCATACTCTAAGTCCTTAGTATCCCAATGGTATCCTTTTAAATTTACTTTTTAAGATGTTGGTTTGGACAAGGATAACCTTAATTTCTTTTTTCATAACTTGCTGTAACATGACAAAAGAAAACACACGGAAAAGTGTTGCTGGATTTTTCTTTCATTCACTGGTACTGTTAATATGCTCCTCAGAAACCTCTGGAAAGCAGAGAAACTTTTAATGCTCACTTTTTTCCTCTTTCGACTCTTGCAAAAGATCATGTCAAGACTGAGGGCTTTATTTCTTTGTTTCCAGTTAAAATCTATTTGACCAGATAGAGACACATTAGCCTAGCCATAAAACTATGGCTGAAATTTATGATCAGGAAGAGGCCAAATACCACTTTTCAACTAAGAGATTTGCTCACTGAAATGAATCATTGAATTTCTGAAGCTCTGCTGATTTGTCTAAGTGTACATCAGTTTCCCTGATGATAGAAAACTTGGCAGTATTGACTAAAAGGGTGGGATGATGAACAATAAAATGGGAAAAAATATGAATTTCCCTGAAATGTGACAATGCAGTCTTTCTAGATAGATTCATAATTTAGTTTGCCTAATCAGCAAACAGAATTAGTAAACTCATTCATCAACAGAAAAGACAACTCCTTTGAAAAACAGATAAATGGAAAACTCATCATAATCTTTCCCCCAAATAAGCAGATTATTGTAATTTATAAACAAGTAAGAAACTCATTTAAACCTTTTATAGTCAAATTTAGAAAGAGAGATTAACTGAAGATGACTGGTACATTTGAATCCAGTAGAGATAAAGTCAGTTTAGTGCTATGTCCAGTCTTGACAACTGAAAGAAGAAGAGGTATAAGGTTCCAATACTAGTTTTATCAAGATCCTACTTTTTTGTGTGTAGCAGCCATTCCTAAAGTAGCCTGGAATCATAGACTACCAAATTGGGATGTATCAATTGAGTTCAACCAATTCAATGCTATTCCCAGATGGGGAACCTGTAGGTTCTAATATTGTATAAATACGTCCTTTATGAAACAATCCTGTTCAGAAATATGATGTGAGATGGTCTTGGGTCCAAAAACATTCTCTGCTACCTAGAAGACTAAAGAAAAAAAAAAAAAAAAAAAAAAAAAAAAA
>NW_026000272.1:5779500-5814266 GCF_001458135.2 Marmota marmota marmota
AAAAAAAAAAAAAAAAAAAAAACAGTCAACTACATAGAGCCATTGAAAGAACTGAATGATAAGCCTTCAGGCTTGTCAGGGAGTACATTTTCTCTCCACTCAGAATCTCCCAGTTCCAAAAGCCAATAACAAGACAATCTCACAGATCAGCAGTAATGCTACATTTGGTGGTGGTGGTTCAGGGGTAACCAAGGATTGAACTCAGAGGCACTCGGCCAGTGATCCACACCTCCAGCTCTATTTTGTCTTTTATTTAGTGCCTCACTTTTGCTGAGGCTCGCTTTGAACTCATGATCCTCCTGCCTCAGCATCCCATGCAGCTGGGATTATAGGCATGTGCCACCACCATCCAGCTAGTAAAGCTACATTTAACTCTAGAATAAGATCATTGGGTTCACTGGACACACTAAAGTATCCCTGAAAATTGGGCCTATCTGCATGTAACAAAAGTTGGATCTTAACTTTGTGTTAGCATTAACTATTATGCCATTTTCATGTGGTATATCTTTGCATGTGTGTGTTTCTTATAAGCTCTAAAAACATTAAGAGTAAACATTTTTTAAAATTTCCTGAAACAGCTGGTGATCCATTGTATTTATGCCATGAACATAGATCCTCTGGTTTTCGACCTTTTACTTTAGTGTTCATATGAGAGGCAAGTCTCATTCATTCATCCATCTATCCATCTATCCATCCATCCATACATCCATCCATTCATTCATTAAAGAGCTATTTATTAGAGAGTTATCATACTCCATAACACCATCAGGTTTAAACAATCTGAAAGTGAAAGTGACTTGACAAGGGAGGGATTTAGCCAAGGATCACCCACATAAGAATCCATTCACTAATTCTGTCTGCCAAGCAGTCACTTTGTGACCTGAAAGGTACCTTGGATTTCAAGTTGTAGCCAACATTCTGTCAAGATCAAAATGCCCACAAATGCCAGATAATAATCTGACAGATACCTATGTCAGATATTTCTTTTTATGGAAATATTGATAGCAAACATAAAGCAATATTTTAAAGAATAAAAAAATAATGAGTAAGTATTTACAAAGCAGGTGACTATGGAAATGCAAATCAGGTACATTTGCAGCCCCATCCAGGAATAACAAAATGTATTTTACCAGTCTTTTCTTCAGTATCAGCAGTGGCATTGTGGAATTGTTGATGAACACTTGTATATCACATGTGTTCATAATTAAGAGCTGAATTAATTTTATTCCCTTTTGTTCCAACTAATCTTTGCAAAGGATAGAATAATTGGGTATACTAGCACTGATTCTCATCCTTTAACAAAATACTTACCAATGTGGCTATTCCAATTGTTTTGGCTATCCTGTGAATGCTACATGAATAAACAGAATATATTGTGCATATTATCAACAATTTCAACACAGATTAGTCTGTTTTAAGACCTCATGTCTGGACACCACAGGTATCTCAAATCTTTTGTTACATTATACATATGTAAATGGAGTATAGCTGGCAGATATGTTCAGATGTGATGTTTTCACTGAGTGCAAATAGCCAGAGAATTCAATTTGCCATGATACCTCCATAATCACAGAACAAAAGAATATATTTCTCTCTCTTTCTCTCTTTCATTCTGTATCGTTTTTGGTCTTAACTCTAGCCTTTCTGAATATAGTAATAGCATTTCTGTTAATGAATTCATCATTTCTATTTCTTGGATTTTTATTTCAGCCTCTAAAAATATGAAATTATCAGATCACTACTTGTATTACACCAAATTTTATAATCAAAAACAGCTGGCTTCAGTTTAGATGTGTGAGTGTGGAGGGGCGACTGGTTATTCAGTGGACATTGCTTCAATTTTAGAGACATCTTTATCTGAACTGCTTTCATTGTTATTGTTTACCTCCAATTAAAAAAATATGATTCTACCATATATTCATGGAGAAGTATTAATATATATTTTTAACAGCTCATTTTTATCCTAATATAAAGAATAAAACCCTAATAGTTAAGCATTTTAACAGTATACATCAAGGCAAATGGGATGGTTGGCGCAATATTTTTTCTTAAATTCCTAAAGAATTTTTCTAACTAATTCAAATGTTCATTTTTAGTGAATATTTATTTATTAACTGAATCTAACTACAGCATGAAATAACTGTGTAAACAGTTTATCCAATAAAATACAATATCATTTGATCATTTCCAATATTTCATTTTGCCTATTAACAGCCCAAAATATGACATTTATTTTCTTAAACAATGTTTCTATTTGGCACAGAAGTCTATATACACCAGAGCTTATTTCATTTGCCATTTATTCCAATAACTTGAGAACAATCACTTGCAACTAAATCTAACAGTATTTGTACAAGTACTTTCAAGCTAAAATACTGCTAAAAAAATTCCAACACACATGCAATTCAATATGTTTACATAATAACATATATTTATTATAAAACCTGTGACTCTAAGCACTTTGTAGAATGTGAATACAGGAGTCATTCTACCCTCCAATGAGATATTGTCATATCTGGGAGAGGAGATGCTGCTGAGCAGAAGAGTCCTGTGTTCAACTGAATTGAGATGGGTAGGCTACTTGGACTGTTCAGGAAGGCTACTTTGCCATCAGAGAATCACTCGATAGCTCAGTTCACACGAAACTGCAGCAGACTTTCAAGTGTAAGCCCTTAGCAACCAAGAAACTGGTAGCACAAGCAGCACTGGCAAGACACACTCTTATTATGCACGTGAGCTCTGTTTTAAGCAAAGTTGATTTTGAAAATCCAAACATACAAAACAGATAAATCAGAGTGTGGTTATTTGTATTATAAAATGTTTTTCTTCTTTATAAAAGGATTCACGAGTTTCCTCTAAATTACAGCTCCCTTAATGCATTAAAATACAAGGATTTACAAAACTTCAATTTACACATGACTTTTTGCACAACCATTGTGAGAAGCAAAGTACACCTATATACAGTACTTAATTTTCTCTCTCACAATTAAGTGTCTTAATATTGTATTGGTAAAAGACACTTAAATCAAAACATTACCTTTTAAGCCACAGAAATATAAACTAAATATTGCTTCTAAAACATGAATATTCCAAAAAAATTAAGTAGGTTTGTGGTTTTGTATTTACAGTCTTGGTAGTCAACTTTACAAATTAGATCTTAGATAGCACAAATGTATAGCTATCATCAGGCCATAGTATTGGGCCCAATTTTGCAGTAATTTGTTTTATTTTGGTGGTTTCTTTTTTGTTTTCTTTTTTAGCTGTATAACTCCAAAGAGATGTTAATAGTGGCTACATTATAGCCAGCCTATTTATGATATATTGATTTTATATTGTACTGCACAGATGCATCTTTAAAAGCTCATCCATCTGCATTGCATTATTGTTTCCACTGTTTACTCCGAGTGATTGTCATTCGGGTAAAGTTTTCCTTTATTTGAACTAAGCTCCTTGCCAGGTGGGAGAAAGATCCTGTGAGGGTGAGGGGGATTGGTAGCAGTGGAAGTGGGGGATGAGGAGGGTGGAGTGGGGGGCAGCAGAATTCCTGCCTGCTGTATCTCTGTGTACCCTCAACACACAGCATAGAGCCTGGCACCTAGGAAGCAAGCATTCAAGAAACATTTATTGAATGAATGAGTGGATGAAGAAACGAATGGTTTTGAATTGTCTGGAAGATTTTCTTTACTCTAGCAATCCAATCCAGTAGGTTTCTGGAATGTGTACAATAAAAATGAAATTTTAGGATCCAAAAAATTATAGAACCTCTCTTATTGGTTGTAAAAAATGTAAAACCTTAAAATACGGAGCCCTTGAAAACATGGAATCATTTAGAAAAATTAAGTCACCTTAGAGGTGAGATGACAAAGAAGAGGAAATTCAAGGGTCATTTCCTTATTCACCAAATGCTGGAGGGAACTAACAAGGCACACAGGTTGGCCATCCACACCAAATTAGACTCTTGGCAATGGTGTCCATTCTGAGAAGTGGAACTTTTGAGTATTTCAATACAAATTTAGCCAGAGGTATACTTGGAAACAGTAAAAGCAACTAATTAAGAGCTAGAATCAAAGGGAATTACCATTTGCCATTGTAGGTTCAGACATCTAGATCTGTTACAGGCAGGGCCCTGGGAACTGCATTCTGTTGGCTGGAACCCTTTGTGCTGTAGCTCACACCCTTTAGAAGCTGCATGTGACGTGAAAGGGAAATAGTAAAATCCAGCTGAAGGAGATAAAAATGAAAATCCTAAAATAAAATATGTTTGAAAGCATTTGAACGGATAAAGCAAAACAATATGGTCAGTGGAGATGAAAATACATTAATAAAACTCAAACTTTTATGATTAGTAGGAAATAAAGCTTCAAAGTATATGGTGTATTATGTTTTTAGATGAAATAGTCTTGACATTCAAATGATTCTGTCTTACAACCTAAAGTAAATAAAGAATGAATCTAAGAAACATAAGAATAAAGAATTAAATCACAATTTTTAAGCAAAATAGTTTAAGAATTTGAGTTCTTCCAAGAGGCCTTATTATGGAACTAAATGAATGTTAAAGTAGCTTTCTTTAAGATTAATGAGTGAATTTTTCTAAGGACACTAGCATTTTATAGGAGTGGCTTTACTTTAAGGAGAATAATAACAAACACAGAAGTGAAATTACTATGACGATAGCTCTAGTCATATGGTTAAGCCTAAAAACTAATTTAAAGACAATATCTGTTAATTTGTCTTCATAATAACTTTCCAATATACCTACTTCTGTATTCTGTATTTATTATTATACCACAAGAAGAATTTTTCAAATTTATATGTAAGCAATTCAATAACAAGGTGATATCCAAGAGCTTTCTCCGACTTCAACTGTTGTAATACTCTAGTTTTTCCTCTGAGAAATGTAAAATTTCTGTACATTAAACTTTCTTGTAGACCATTTCAGCCCACCATTTTCAACTTTGAGCTAGTGGATTTAAACAGGAATTTTGATCTCTAATCAAAGAATGAACATGTTAGCTTCTCACTCTAGATATTCATATTCAGAGATTTCAAATTGTAAGGACATTTTTCCTGAATTCCCTTTACATTTATGTATGTATACAATTATCTTCTATTGTTTAAAAAAGTATTTTGCACCAGTGGTTATTAATCCAAACAATTTCGATTAACCTAACTTCTAATTGAAAGCCTAGTGCAGGAATTGTTAATAGTGACCAACAATATACTATTAGTCATTTTAAAGCTTTAAAAGTAAGTTATCAGGATCCACTTCAATCTCCACATGATAATAAAGGATTATTATGTGCAGTAACCTATTTATGAAAAGGAAACAGTGTGCTTCTTTCAGACGCCATCACTTGCTTTAATAAGGAATTGAAAAGCTGGACTACTTTATATGCAGATCACCATCCCAGTTGCATAAGGATTTACAATAGACAAAACAAAACTATTTTTTGTTGTAAAGAAGGGCTGTTTGTTTAAATCACACAATAATGTTTGCATCTCAAATTATTTACAGGCTAATAAGGCTTCATAAATGTTATATAGACTTGATTAGTTAAAATCATTTTAATGCTAAGAACAAAATGAAAGGCTTGCTCAAGCAGACAAGAAAATTTTCAAGTAAAATATGGCTAAAGAAGGCAAAAAGAGAAAAAGAAGTTTATTATCATGGTTTAGGTAACTACTAATTGATTTGGAGATGCAAATAGTACATGATTTGGTAGCACCCCATTAATGCTTCAATTAAACTCAGGAGGAAAATGCTGCTTTGTCATAAAATGTGAAAATTGAGAATTCTGAGTCTAAATTTAATCCTAAAAGAAATAGAAAGTAATGTGTACATTTTTATCTTCTGCCTTGAATTTGCAGAGAACTTATTTGGGAAGTTTTAATCTCACCTTTGAAGTCTTCCTTCAAAGTATTTAATGGCTCATATGTCTTTGTTAAATGAGGTGTGTGGCGGCCTCTACTGGTGTGTGTTTATAGAAAATGTTTCAGTAGGCAGAAAAAATATTAATTTCAATTAAAAAGTTAGAAATACAGACTCTTTCATTTAAATATATAAAAATATCTAATTTAATGCAGAAAAAATATATTACAAGTTGTGTAATGTATTCTTAATTAGGAAAATAATCTAAAACACTGACCATGTTAGTGTAAAATAATGACTTATGGAAGGGCATTAATTGTTCAATTCACTCTGATATTGGGTTAAATATATTTTATTAATGAATCACTAATCCCAACTGAGGTGGCTTATTACCTCTAGTCCACTGTTAAATCCCCTTAGTTGACTTAAATAAAATCACTTAAAACAAACCCAGAGGAAAGCAAATATTTTACAGTTAAGTCTTTAAAGTTCTAAACTAGAATCATTTCATGACAGGCTGGTTTCTATAACTCAAGCAAACTGTACGTTGACTTAATATAGCTGACATATAGATCTATTTTACAGTGTTTTCATTTAAAAAATACAACACATTAAAATATGTTCAATTTATCAAAGCTAAAAGCAACATTTAAGTAATGTACTTAAAGTGCGAAGGCACTTTAACACAAAGAAGTGATGCCCAGTGGCTATACTTGGTAACTGAAGATGGAAACGCCAAATATCATTATTTACAAAAGAAGTTATAGTTCCAAAAGATCTTTGGAGATCTTCTAAAAATACACTAATTATCCATTTTCATTTGAAAAGTCTGTCTATTCTTCGTTATTAACTATAATCTCCTCTTTCCACTCCCACACTGGAAAAAAGAAGAAAATAGAAACAAAACCATAAACAAAATATATGAAAAATGCATTGTAGAAACATTCATGTCCACTGATGGTTCCTAAGAAGAAAAGGGGGGAAAGTGGGGGAAGAGTGAGAAAGAAATAATTTAAAGGAAAACTTGCAAAAGCAATACCATTGCTTCACCCCATCTCCCAAACATTATCAAAGTCCCCCATTAACACTGGGAAAGGGAGAACACAAACAAACACAAAAGCAAATGCAGTGCTTCCGACAGTTTGGAGCAGCATCCTTTGATACCATAGGGTTGTCAATGATTTCCCTTCACAGCTGACTGATTGCAGTTTGTTTTTCCAGAACTTCGAGGTAGTCTGGTTCTGATTGCGGCTTAGCTTGCAGTAAAGGGTGGTCGGGCTTTGACTGTCCCACAAAGCATTTTCTGGGAGTTCCATATAAAACGGTTTTATTGATTCTGTCTTGGTTTTGGCGTCGAGATTCATATGAAGGGGCAAACTGCCTTTTAGGTAAGGTACAAAAGTTATAATGGACTAGGCCTGCGCTGGGGAGTTCCTTGACTCGCTCAGCAATATTTTGATAGAGCATCTCAGGCTCTCTTGGTGTGGCCTGCTTTTCCAGCAATTCGGTGGCACTTATTGTGTAAGCAAGTGTGGCTGGCTCTTCTTTTTTCTCCTCCAGGTTGCCATAGTTGAACTCTTGCAAATTTCTGTAATAGGCTACTGGGTCTCCCTCTTTCTGCATGTAAATGGGGTTTTGGCACATCTGCCCCACAGGTGGGGGAATATAGTTGTAGACATGGCCATCTGTTTTATCATGAGTCTCAGTGTTGTATGACCCATACTGTAATTGGAAGGAACTTACATCTAAGTTGTTGGCACTCCTGGGAACACTTGGCACTCCCTTCCTGCGTTTCAGGACAAAGACAAACAAACCAGCCCCAAAACAGACAGATAGGATGAAAACAACAAGCAATCCTAAAATTAAGACAGACAGTGGTACTTCTGTGTGTAGTTCAGGATAGGAACTAGGAGACACACTAAGTGACCGAGGAGTGTCTGTGTTGTGATTCATTGACAAAATGGTCCCATCTGACAAGTTTGGACTATCTGGACAAATAGCCTCCCTTCCCAGAAATTTCAGTATCTCCCCTGCATGCTTGGCAGGAGACTCACAAGTCACCTCATTGATGATGACTGGGGAATTGGCATGTTCTGTCCAGTCCTTCAGCCCCATGATGTCACAGGTGCAGTCCCATGGGTTCTCTTGCAGATCTATTTGTATAAAAGCTGGAAGCTGATCCAGAACCCCTTTCACGGGCAGGTGTGAAAAATGGTTGTTTCTCAGATTCAGCCTGGTGAGGGCTGTGCCCCCAAATATGTTATCTGGTAAGGACCGGAGCAGGTTATTATTCAGGAACAGGAGCTGTAAGTTAATCAAAGCATCAAAGGTCAGCGGCTTAATTTCTTTAATGACATTGTACTCTAAATAGAGATATTGCAAGCTCTGCAGTCCATCAAACATAGAAGGATACAGCACTTCAAGGTAATTACCATTCAGATAAAGTCTGCGTAAACTGGTCAGGTTTGTGAAGGCACCTTCCTGAATGACTGCAATTCTGTTGTTTCCTAAGTGCAACAAATCCAAAGAACTGTATTCTAAGAGGTCATTCTTATAGACAGTTTGAAGATAGTTTCCTGTTAGGTAGAGTTTCTTTGGACTGGTAGGTTTGGGCTGTAGGTCAGAGATATTAGTGAACTTCCTTTCTTGGCAGTTAACATTTAGACCATTGTCTGAGCTCTGACAGGTGCAGACACAGCTACTGGGGCAAGTGAGGGGCACAGGGGACTTGGTTTGGTATACCATGATTGGCCCAAAACTCTGCCTGTCCTTTGACACAGTTACTCTGGGAGTAGGACGATTTCTCATTTTGGGTGGCCGGCTGGCTTTAGGAGCCCTGGTTGGGTTGAGAGCAGGATTCATTGTAGGCCTTTGCACATGTGTATCAGGGTGGCTGCCTCTCTGACTAGAGTCACCAATGCTTTTTCTGGGACAGAGGTCTTGCCTGGTCAGTTGGGTCACATCTTTCCCATGCAACCTGAAAGGAGTTTCACAGACAATTTCCCCCACGAAAACAGTTATGGTGTCCAGCCAAGCCTTGAGAGGAAGTAAATCACAAGTGCAATTCCATGGGTTTTCCTCCAGCTGAATCTCCATGATTCCTCCGATATGTTCAAGGACACCAGCAAAAGGCATTACTTTCAGCCTGTTTCCCCTCAAGTCTAAGTGGGTCAGCAGGACAAAGCGAAACACATTGCTGGGCAGCGACAGCAGAAGGTTGTCATTCAGGATGAGCACTTTGAGTTTATTAAGTTTGCTGAATGCCCCAGCCTCAATGGCACTGATGTAATTGTAGTCGGCCTGGAGGTACTCCAGGCTCTCCAGGCCCAGGAATGTGTCCTCCCGCAATACCTCCAGCTTGTTGTTATTGAGGTGCAGTCTCTTGAGGGTTTTCAGGCCGCTGAATGCCCCGGTTCGGATCTCCTGCAGTCCGTTGTTACCTAGGTGAAGAGTCACCGCGTTGGAGTAATTGACAAATTCGTTGGGATACAATCTCGTCAGGAGGTTTCCATTGAGAAAAAGCTGATAGATTCGATACTGGGGGGGCTGGAGCAGGCTGACAGTTGTAAATCCTTTGTTTTCACAGTTAATATTCAGTACATTTTCCTTCTCTTCGCACAGGCAGCGGATCTTGCAAATGTCTTTGGCAGTTTTGCGACTCTCCGTCTGTAAGATCCCGGCCACTGTTAACACACTGAGGAACCAAACGCCGCTCAGCATCTTTAGGCACCTTCAGTGTCAGCTCAGGTACCTACAGGCAAACCTTAAGTGGGGGGCAGGGGGAGGAAGCGGGATGCAGAGAAGAAAGAAACAAGGAAGGAAGATTAAAATGGCAAAGCAAGAGGGCGGAGTGGGAGGGAGGGTGAATGAGGGGGTGGGCAACACAGCAGAATGAAATCACTGCTTTCTCAAAGCGGTTTCTTCTCTCCTTTCCCTGCCCACTCCCCCCAGCCCACCCACACACTTGTTCCCGAATACACATGCTTGCACCTGATTTCCCGGCGGGTCGCAGCCAGCCACGGAGTCATTAGTAATGACTTGTCCTACTAAATCTAGCCCACCTCTTCCTCCCCTGGGGTATCTCTAAGACATTTCGGGGGGCTCCCGCGTTTGGGGCTGGAGAAATTGCTTTACTTCTTCTTTTTTGTTTTAAACTGCGCAAAAAGGGGGGTGGGAAAATCAGGAATCGGGGATGGCGGCGGGGGTGGAGATGGGAGAGCAAAGACAGCTCATAGAGAGGGGTACTCACACATCAGGAGAAGACAGGACCCCCCTCCTCTGCAGTCCACCAGGAGTTTAGCATCTTCAGGAAGAGAGGGAGAGCAAGGTAAAAGAAGACGCCACTTCCAGAGGGGATGCCCAGCTTTTTGTTGGCTGCTTTAATTTTGTTGGGGGAAGGGTGTGCATAAATTAAAAATCCTGCGGGCGCAGAAGAGGAAGACGAAGGTTTGAGCCCCAGAGAAGCTGCGCTGCCAGTGCCCTGGGTGCAATTGCGTAGGGAGGTCCGGGAGCTGCCGGCTGGGGCGGCGGGCGGAGGGCGGCGGCCACAGCAGAGCCTGGGCGCGCGCTTCCAATCCGATGTTGGCGGCAGCAGTGCGTCTAGCAGTTTGAATTTTAGAGGCTTACCAAGCTCCCTGGGACAGGGCTAGGGTGACGTCACGGGGGGAGGGTGTAGGCAGAGGATCGAGGGCGCACGGTGGGGGAGGGTGGGGCAGATGCTTCCCTTCTCTGCAAGTGGCTTTGCAAAGCTCTATTCCCGGCTGCGTCAGTTGATTCTGAACTACTCCACCTCCAACCCTGCTGGCAGCCAGAGAAGCTTCTGCAGAGGGGTTTCTCAAGAACCTGCCTGGCTAAGGCACTGGCATCACCAGAACTTCTCAGACCCCTGAGTGGTCTTTTCCACACCCTGTTTCTCACATGCATGATAAGGGCAGTGACCTGTACATTCCAGGTCTCATCCCAGACCCAAGCAAGGGTCCAAAGCCTCTTAGGAAGGCTGTGTGATTTTTGCCTGTTTGCTACAGTACTGATGTCCACCAGCCAGCCTTCTGGCTTAGATGTCCTCAGTGCAGAGAGTGGGATGACTGTGTAGGAGGGCCAGGAGTCCCCCTAGGGGATTATGCTTTATTTACATACAGAGCTTTGTTTCAATGTGAGAGAATTAATTTCTTAGTGATGACTGGCCATGCACATATTTGCTTGGACTCTGAAACCCAGCAACTATAAGCTTGAAAACTGAGATAAACAAACATAACCCCCAGGTTAATATTTAGATAATAAGGTTTAAACGTGTGCTTTTTTCCTGGAGTTAGGAGAAGAGGAGTGGGTGTCAGAGAGGCACTGCCAGGATGAACCTCAGCTGAGAGTGGGAGCCCAAGGAAGGCCTGTTAAGTCCTCCAGGCTGCAGGGCTAGGGGAACAAGGAGAACAGAGGAAGGCAGTACAGTAAGCCTGGCTCCTGAGAAAGAAAGGAGAGGTAAAAAAGAGTCATGGTCTAAGACCTGGTGCACCTGAATTCTGATCTAGTTCTGTTGCTAGGTATGCCACAAGCTTCTTTTGGACCTTCCTGTGTGCATTTGGTAAAGAGGGTAGACTCTGTTCCCTCCTAGCTTTGACACCAATTCGGGTTCAAATAACCTTTCCAGTGCATTGCTAATGGCTGAAAAAATGTTGGATGTTTGCCTTCATTATCTCCTTTTTCCTTGATTATCTTACATCCCCCAGGATCCAGGAGTCTCCTAGTGTAGTCTATTTGCAAGGTGTAAATAATAGCTGCTGTTGCCTGGAAGAACTGTGGGCTGCCTCTGGTGGGAAGGGGTATACATGTCAAGAAAAAGAGAGAATGAAAGAGAATGAGGAAAGGAATTGATCAAATGCTTTCCCTGTCCTGTAGAACACTTCAGCTTGATTCCCTTCCTCTTCAGCCCCCAACCTGCTGCAGATAGAGTGGATACAAGTTCTTATTTCCTGGGCAAACACAGGAGAGAACCTCATGCAGTCAAAATGAGCCTTTGAGAATGGAAAGCCTCCTGTTTTTCTCTTATTCTTTCCTGTTGAGACCAGGTCATAGGATTGTGCCATTTTACTAGATCTTCCTCTGCCCCAAGAACAGCTAGGGTTATTTATAAACTTAGGCATCAAGGAAACCTGTGGCTCTAGCAATCTCCTGTACATTTTTCTCTGACATTTCCCATTCCTTCTCCTCCTCCGTCCAAGAAAAGGCTTGGAACAGGCATCAGGAGCCCCCTTAACCCCAGTAATTATTTTGTGACCTTTTAGAAGGATGCTTTCCCTTGTGAGCCCCAAATTCTCCTCTGTGCCACTGGGCAACATTGTGATGAGCAGTCCCAAGGGACGCAGGCAGCTGTGGATGGCCTCCTAATCTCTAAGGCAGTTGTATCCTTAGATGCAAACAGAGTGATGCATTGTGAGCACAATTAAGCTTCCTTTCATAGCAAAGAACATTCTTTTCTACATACTTCCAAATATTAAAAGTACATTATTCCTAGAGAGAGATGGTTTATTTATTCATTCATTCATTCAACAAATGAATTAGGTTAATATCTCATTGAGACAGAAGCCAACATTACAGCTCAATGATACCTTAGAAATCAGATTTATTTTATAGATGAGGACATTCCTCAACCAGGGAAAGTGCTGACTTGGTTAAGTTCAAGAAACTAAAATTAGAAAGAGAACATGGATTCTGAGTCCCAGTCCAGCAGCTTTACAAACAGTCTATCACTGCTTAATATGAATTAGAGAACTATCTACCTAGGCTTTGGTGGTGGTGTTTTATATTTTACATAGATGAGGTCTTCAAATTTTTATATTTAAATTAAATATCAAATATTAGTTTTAGTTATTAAATATAGTAATTCTCTTCAGGACATTGATGCTGCTGTCAGTACTCTTTGAAAAGAGAGACTATTTTGCTAGAAATCTCAGTGGGAGGGAGGGAGGGAAGGAAATAGGGAAAGAGACGGGGTTGGAGCTTCTTGAAATCTTTGACACTTAGAGAATAAAGGAAATGTGGTGGTAAGCTAACTGGGGGGAGTGACATCGGGTATCCTGCGATGTTGTGACAGGTCTTCATTATGTGGGCAGCTTCCTACACGGGTCGGTTGACCCTTCCACCACTATTTCATCTCCACCCTGTGTATGAGCATCCACAGCCACTTTCTGAAACATAGTTACTGGGAACAACAACAACAAAAAGCCTCAAACCCGATTAGCACTTTTAAGTAAGTTTCATTGGGCTCTGCTGCTCAGATAGAAGTGCCACAGCACCCTGCTAAGAAAAGCAGGCTTTGAAAGGAAATGGAAGTGTTCAAGGTGAACTGGGAGCCCAAGAGAGGCAAGGACGAAAGCAAAAATAAAGAAAACGCTCCCTCTCCTCCAACCAAAGGCAAGGGAGGCTTAGACACGAACTCCTCCGTCTCAACCTCGCTTGCCTCTATCTGAGGAGAGAGCTTGGCTCTGGTCGCCCAAGCTTCCCTGGGATTTAGAGGGTGCCTGCCTGCAGGCGAACAACCACCTATCAGGCCAAGACGGGGTTGGGGGCTGGGATACCTGAGAGGGGAATCGCATGCCTGCAGACCCCTTCATCGCCCTCCCATCCTCCTGGCACCTTCAAGCGAATCCCATTGCTGAAGGATTTTTCCGGGAAGCAGGGGTCTCAGTGCCTGGAATGGGCACCGGCCACTAGCGCCACCCTACTTTCCCACGCTGTAGCCGCCAGACGCAAGATGCCCAACCAGGGTTACGGCAGCCGCGACGGCGGCCACTCGCGTTGCCCTAGCCATGGAGCTTGGGCACCGTGGATGGCTGGAGCCTTCTCGGGAGCCCCAGCTCCCACCGGGTCCGTGGGCCACCCCTGGCAGCGGTGACCACGGGGCTGCACGACACACGCGGGTCCCGACCACACCCGCGCAGTGGTCCAGGGTAGAGGAAGCCTGAGCAGGGACTGAGGGTAGAGAGCAGTAGCCTATAAGGTGCCCTCAGTGGATTGAGCCCAGCCTCCCCACTCCGGTTCATCCTGAGAAGCTAAGTGAAGCCAGCTCATGGCTCAGTCACCAGGGTATTCCCGAGTGTTCAGAACTTACCGAGCGATCCTGCCGCCAGGATCTTCCCCTGGAGGCACCCGCAGCATCTGCGACTCAGGGAGGCGCAGGAGCCGGCACTGCCTAGGACCAGTGTGGCCAGGGAGCCAGGGCATAGGCGGGTGTGCGGGCGGTGTCCCCAAGGCAGGCAGATCCCCACTGGAGCAGCTCGCCAGGGCAGCGCTTCTGGCAGGAAAGAGGGAGGGAGTCGAGAGGGAGGAGGAAAGAAGATCTGGAGGGAAGAGAGGGAAAGGCGGGAGCGAAGGACGGGACAGAGGGCCCTCTCCCGCACTTATCAATCACCCCCGAAGATCAAATGTCCCCGCTGTGCACCCAGGAGGGGGATGTACCAGCCCACAAAGAAGCCGCTGCTCCATTTCTCTGACAAGCGCTGTGGAGCGCTGCTCACGCCTCTCGGCCCCTCTCGCCTGGAACTCTGCCCAGCTCTCGCAGCTTCTACCATGGGCTGCAGCTTGGACTCGGCCAAGTGAAATAAGGATGGCACTCAGTCAGTTCCACTTCCAAGGGGAAACTAAGACCACTGGGTGGAAGTTATGGACAAGTGAAAGAGCAGAAAGAACAGCCAGCCGTCCAAGCTGGACACCCTCCGGACGGCTGCCTCCCTTAACTAGTAAGAGCCCAATCACTGGAGTCCGCATGCAGATATACAAGGACCTCCTACGGGGATGGTAAACAAGGAATTTCCAAATAATATAAAGCTGGGCTAGATTTGTGCAAATACCTTAACAAAAGCAAGCCATCAGCAGCGTACCAGTCCCAATTTTAACTCTGATTGTTTTTATTCTTCACAACGTTGCCTGGATCTACTAGGGAATTCTTGCCATCCTTCCTTCCTTTAGTTCTCATTTCTTCTTCCTCTTATTAGTAGTCCAGGTTGTGATTCTATTAAAGGAAGGCACTCGGTTAAAGAGAAAAAAGTGTTTCAAGAAGGTGGTGAGGTTTATGCCAAGAGCATTGCGGTTCCCCTCAAGACCTGCTTTCCCTGGGGCCTCTCCTCCCCGCTTGGAGCATTCAGGTTAAAGTAGTTTCATTAATTTCAGCCAGGAATAGGGAGTTTTATTTGATGGCCCTAAAACATTTTCCCCTTACTCTTGGAGGAGACTGGCTTTAATGGAAACAATCACAGCACCCTGCCCTTTTCATACCCTCTGAGAGTCTGGCAAACCTCAGATGATTCAGGATACCCAGAAGCTTGGTGGTGGAGTGCAAATCAGAAAAAAGTAAAAAAGTAAAAAAACCTCCCCGGCTCTGTAGCTAATGAATCTGCATTAGCATTTATCTGTTTTCAAGGTTATTTCCCATATATTTGAACCAGGTTCTCACAGCTCTGATTTCCACCTCCTTTCTGTCCTTTCCCTTGGGAATCGTTCTTCCTCCCTGCTCTTCTTGGCTTTATTTCCATAATGGTTTTTTAAGAAGATTGTGCTATGCTGGGTCTTTAAAAGAGAAAATTGCTGATAATCTTATATTATGAACATATGGAGTTTACTTTAGTAATAGTCCAAAGAATTATCTTATAATTTTATCTCTGGGTTTTAAGGATCATTACTGCTCTTTTTACTTCTTGAGAAAGCCTTTTTGAAATTTCCCTGCCATTCAGATAAGCAGTTTCAGAAGAACATAGTTATCACATATGCACATGGGCAGACTATTTCCAATTACATATTTAGAAACATTGCTCTTCTTTTAAAAATATCCCTATTTATGTAAAACATCCAATGCACTGTTTGGTACAAACTATATAGTGGTCTGGGCACATGATGCTATTACTCTCTGAGGGCAGTTAATGCTGTACTTCTCTGTCTTTACCTCATTTCTGACCATGTCATCTTTTCATGTAGTTATTTAATGAGTGCTAAAACAACTACAAAACTAAGAGCTTTGAGGCCATTCAAATGCAGAAATAATGAGACAGTCATGCTGGAAAGAGGAGATAGTTTACTGAGAAGAGTGTTGTTTCTCTAGCCAAAGGGAACACAAAAAAAGCAATAACTTGTATGCAGATTATATAAAGAGCATAATATCAATGCTAAAAACTGATATTTTATTTTATCCACTGGAACTATGCTATATATGTCATACATCAATTTTAATTAGCCTTGTAAACAAGTTTCACATGCTTACCAGCCTTCAGAAAGAATTTAGCAACCTGCCTTTCCACATGGGACCACACTGATAGTAAGATAAAATTAAAAAAGAGCAGACTTTTCTTTTTGTCAGCATAAAATTTTCAAGTAGGTGGGTAGCTTTTTCGAATGGTGCCCTGAATGCATACACACACAAAAAAATGATGAGCAATACAGAACTTTCTGTGAGGGTTGTTGCATAGATAATTATAGTAGAAGAGAGCTTAAAGTGTGTGAAAAATGTAAATGTACCAATTTATTTGAAGGCTGCTTTATACTGACTTTTCTAGAAGTTTCTGTGTTGGGGGAAATGTCCAAATATAATTGAATACCAGAGATGCATATCTGAATGCATTCTGTTAATTCATAAAAATCAGATTATTAATCCTTTGGTTTGGTAGCATTGTAAATGTATCACTCCGATTGTAAGGTTCATGTTCTTAAAGGAATTAGAGATCCCTGATTGCAATGCCAGTGAGAGGAATGGATAAATAAGATGAAATATTGCCTGGATTTTTATACTTTTATTTTAAGATTAGAAGAAAAGCAGAAATTTCACCTAGGATGAATAATCAAAAAAGTACATGCTTGTAAGATGATGCAAATGCTGTCCAATTACTGTTTGGACATAGTTTACCTGAGAATATTGTTTCTCCACCTATTCACATCTATCCAGAAACCTTCAAATAAAGAAGAGAAAGAAAGAAAAGAGAGAAACTTCATGTGGAGTCAGTAATTTTAAGACAGATGTTCTGACTTTTCAGAGAATACTGTTCCTTTTGAACCAAACATTTCAAAGAAGAGTTCCATAGGACAAATTCCTAAATAAAGAAATTCAGCACAAAGAGGACATGCCCTTAATACTAGTAATTACAGTTTAAAAGATATTGTAGACTTTGGTTCCTGATGCTATTGGAAACATAGATATTTTTAAATTCAGAGCAATTATATTGATTATTTTGGCAGGCAGTGTAACTTGGTTGAAATAGTATGCCAGGAACCAGAGCAGTTTGTCTTTTAAGCAAACATATCTGGAGCTCTTGGAGCCCAATGACCTGGGTTCCGATCCCACCCTGCTATTTTCTCATCATGAGTCCAGAGTAATCCCTGCACCACTTTCAGTTTCCCCATATGTAAAACTGGATACTTGCAGCTGCCACATGGAGTTAATAGGGACAGGATATATATAAAACTCTTGAAACTCATGTTTCTTGAACTGAAATATTCCTACACTCCCTAGAATACATAACTCCCTAGAATACAAAAAATGTAATAATTGTAGTGAGAACACAATATTTTAATTTTTAAAATTGCTGAATGATAAGACCAGGGTTAGAAAAATAATATCAATCCAGTTGGGGCTATATAATAGCAAACATTCAAAAGAAAACTTTAAAACATTTCATCATTTTCCACAGATTTTTTCCAAATAGTTGAATATATGTATATATGAGAATGTTTCCATCTCAGCATTATTGACTTATTGGACAAGATGATTACTATTTGTTGAGGGTGGCTATCCTGTGTGCTGAGGAGAGTTAGCCACAGCTCTGCAGTATATACATATCTGTATTTGTATATAAACACATAACTTGTATTTTAACACTTGAACAATTTGAAGGAACATAATGTACATTATGACAGTTGACATAGCCCATGGAAGATCCCAGGCTACCTTATGCTCTGCTTTGTTGCCTACTATACTCTACAGCCTGCCACCTCTTATGCCCCAAGTGCCATTAGTAGAAGTAGATGATACATACTGGTGTTGCTTCTCAGGAAGAAATATATTTTATATTATGACTCTGGGCACAGTCATAGAGTGAAACAAGAGTTTTCAGAAACAATATTACCCTCATCACAACCTTGCAACCGGAAATATTCTATTGTAGTTGATTTAAAAAAATTGCTGGCTGTGGCCTACTAAATTGATTTCAGGAGTGACTAATAGATTGTATCCCATAGTTTGAAAACACTAACACACTGGATTCACCAGGAAATGAAGGAAAATGAGACAGAAAAGAGAAAGGGGGCAATATATACAGAGGAAAACAATAGGAATAGAGGAAAAAAAGTACATGTGGTACACAGTTGCAGAAAAATTTATGGTGCTCAACCAATTATATCAGGTCCCAACAAGCAATGGCCCCTATTCCCTAAGGGTTCTAGATCTCTCCCTTTGATAGCTAAGTCCAGTGATTCATCAATTAGAGTCATATTTAATCTTACTGGATTTGGGAGTAAATATACATGGCAAAATTCACAGATTGTACAGATAAGGCTTGGGACAGTATTAACAGATATTTCATTTATTCTGACACATTATATCCTATTAATCTCACTGCAACTGTAAGTTTTATTTTGGTCTGGAGTTACAACCTAATATCTTCAGGAGGAAACCAAATTTATTGGGTTTGACATTGCACTTTATTGGAATGGTATAAAATAGTTGAGTCTCTGTTCTGAGTTCTGTTGATTTTATTTATGTATTTATGTTAGGCTAGTACAAATATATGGTAAACTATGTGCTGTGGTAGAGAGTTTAATGCTGACTCTGCCAGAACACTTAAAAATGTCTGCATGCAGGCTGCCCAGTTCTAAAGAGTTACAACCAGAAAAGCAGCTACTAAGGATTTGCATTAAGTATTTCTGATTTTTTAAAATGTCATCACTTATGAAGAGGACTAATTTATTAATATTAAAAATGGCAAAGATGACGCACTCCAGATCCACCCTGAAGTTGTAATTTGCAAAAAGGGAAACAGGGTTTTGAAATTGTGGCTTCAGAAGCAAGACAAATAAAATCTAGAATGTAAATAAAATCATTCCCAAGTAAGAGGTAGATGTAGCACTCAACCATCACTACTAATCAATGGATTTTTTTTCTCTTGAATCCTGATGACTTATTATTCAGACTTGATATCAGTTCTCTTTTTTCCATTTTTTATCTCCCAGATAGTTCATAAGTGACATTACAATGACACCTGGCACCCAACACTATTCACCTGAATATGGCAGATGACAACACTGTTACATCAAATGTAATAACCGCAGAACATTTGTAAAATAACTTTTGCCTCTGCCTATGGAATTACTATAGTTCCTAGGGAAAGAAAAAAGGCTTTATATTTCTTGTTTGTTGATAATGTAAATATTCCTGAAGTTCTCTGAGAAAAATGGACTGAAATGTATCCAGAATGGAGGGACCTTATGGAGTATCTAAAAGCATCATGTTGGGGCAACCCCAAGAAGCTGACAATATTGGAGCATATTCTAAAAATGATTTTTCATCTATCCTGGGAACTGATACAGAAACTCAAGTACTGTAGTGGACTCGGTGTCACTTTATTAATGTTTTGAAAGTAGGCAGAAGTAAACTCATTTTTGCTACACGTCATTGCTTCAGAATAATGAATTTGGTACACTGATTCTTTAGCTTGTTGTTATATATACATCTTGGCATAGGTCAAGAAATGGCACCATTTGAATCAGACAACTTATTTGCCATAATTCAAATATATTGAATTGTTTTATTTTAATGTGTTTTTCAATAGCAATACTAGAATTTAAGGAGACATGTGCCTGACTATTAAATGATGAATGCTTGTTATTGTTTGCAGCAAGGAAGGACAGTTGTTATATTTACAAATTGATATTCTACTTACAGTTTAAAATATATAATCACCCAACTTAAGATAATGCCTATATCTTGGACAATGTATAACAGTTTTGGATAACTCTTGGTCACTGCTGTGAAGTTGCTTGGAATTCACTTATGATTTACTCAAGAGTGAACAGATCTGCTATGTTTACGTTGACAACATTGGTTTGTACTAGACACCAGTGAAACTGGTAGTCTTTTACCTCTGCTGTGGCCATTAGTGAAATTCATTCTGTTACTGTAGGGGTGATACTAATCACAGGCTTCATAAAATTGTGCTTCTCTACTGATTTTTAAGTTGGTGGTTTGACTAAAATAGGGCCCTAGAAGAGCAATGGACCATACTTACCTCTGTTGAGTTAAATTTTTCAACTTTTTGATCCTTTTTCAATATTTGTATGCAGTAGTACCTTAAGTAAGTTTTTAAATAAAATACCATGATATAACTAATATTTTATGTGGAATGATCTCAAAGTATGAGAGACTAGGGCTGGTTATCTGCATTTAAGCTGTAGATTCATAAAGCCACTTTCACACATATTTAATTGTTATCATTGAAATACTGAAGTAAAACGTCACCTTTAAGAATTTTCTACTTGCAAAATGTCAGTGATTATTTTGGGTATGGATGTTCACTAAAAGAACTTGATAGACTTAACTTTGTGTTTTCTGTATGTCCCTGTCAACCATGCCTTCTTCCCTCCCTCTCTTCCTTGTTTGACATCATGATAGCTGAGTTTTCTAAACTATTAGAGTGGTGGATCTGGAAATGGCTCTAGATTCTGTGTGCCTTACTCTGTGTGCATGTCCAGCATTCGCATTCCCTGGGCAGACTTCTGGGCCCCATTCCAGACTCACAGAATTGAATTTTCTGGGATGAAGTCTGAGTGTGATATTTTTATAAGATTCTCACAGGAATTTGATGTAAACTGTAAGATCAATCTAGTCCATCTTCATTATGTAGATGGGAAAACTGAGGGTCAGAGAGGTAAATGACTTATTCAGTCACAGATACAGAGCCAAACCTTAGGTCTCCTAATTTTCATGTAAATTCTCCTACTTGATTTTTTGATGTTTTGATACTTTAGTTTTAGAATTATATTTTTTATTGATTAACACCATTAAATTTAACACAGCACAATACACTCTGCTTATGAACCACATTAGATAGGCTTGTAAAGAGTGCTTTGTTGGTCAGCCACATAAAGTGATAACATTTTATTTTCAAATTCCTTTGACTAAAAGTTTATTTCTGTCTGTGCTTTGGCATAATCTATATAAAGTAGAATAAAATGCTTAATGAATACTGTTCAGTTAAAAAGTGAGCAAACATCTCAGTATTGAGTTTGAAAATATTTACTTTATTATTGGTGTATAGATGCTAAAATGTCAAATTTAATGGGATTTGAAGTAACTTATTTTTCATGTTATCATCTACGAAGTCTACTGAGTAATTTTGAGGATATTGCAGGGAGACTAAAGTCCATAATAGTTTTTTTTTTACCATTTCATTTTCCTTTCTTCGTCATCTCAATTTTTTGAGTAAAGCTATATAAACCCTTGAGAATAGGCTTCAAAAGTATGGGGGTTGAGGACACTATCATGAAACTCTCTTGACCTATAAGTGTCAACTTCAAGAAAATTTCTGCTAGAAACTTTTGAAGATAAAATAGAACATCTAATTAACATTTAGAAGAGGAAGATATATATCCATTTCAAGTAAGCTGACCTGAATTTCAGCAGCAGGAACTCTTCTTGACACATTTGTAACTCATTTTAATTGCTAATAGGTACTGTGTGTACACACCCAAGGCAGAATGGGACTTAACCTCTCAGACTTACAAAGGTGAATTAACTTAAAATTCAACAATATATTTTTGTGGAAAGACATTTCATTTGGCATAATTTAATAGTGAACCAAAGATATGTGATTGACAAGCACCAATTATTCAAGATAGTTGAAAGGATTAATGACATTTTCATGCCCCATCTACATTACTATAATTATTTTCAAGGGGATTCAGGTGATTTCATTGGTGTGCACTACAGAAAATAGAAAGTGCATGGGCGTTGGAGTCAGTACACACCTGGGATTGAATCCCAGTTCAACCATCTAATCAAGAATATGAGTACACCTATGGACAAGTTATTTAAATTCTCTGAGTTTGGATTTCCTCCTTCATAAGGAATGGATATTTATAATGACCTAGTGAGGATTATCATGAGAAATACAGAAAACAGATATAAAATATTTTATACTGTGCCTGGCATTTAGTAGGTGAAAAGAGAAACATTCTTCTCCCAGTGTCTTTAGCTTGATCCATAGAGTAAGGAATACCATCCTTCTAGAAGATATAGAAAGCAAACAAATCCCCCCTCCTTTTTTCCTTCCTCTTCTCCCAAAGAGAGATGTTAACTTTTTGAATTGAGAGAAGAATATAAATAAGCTTAGATCAGTACATTATGTGTTCTTTCTTTCAGGGCCATTCACCCTCTGAGTATGGCTATTACTGCTTGAGACTTGGTTGCTAAATTCAATTCAGAAGTCTTCATTGGTAAGTCCAATTATGGCCATAGACCAAACCAATAGCAAATTCAGTGTTAAAAGTATTGAACCTGGTATTTTGATCTCTGATAACTACATTTACTTCTCAATTACTTGTGAAATCATAGTGAATTTAACGAGCAAGCACCCTTATTCCCAAATCCCCAAGAGAAAGCTATCAATAAATTGTAGCTATTGTTATCATAGGAGCTTTTGACTTCATCCTCAAGCATTCTGTAGTAATTTGATATACTCAATGCATAAAAAGTCTATAACCTAGTGAACTTCTTATGGGACATTGCTGTATGCTCTATTAATTGGGAGCAAAAATTGTTCACTAGTAACTTTTATCTAGGTGAGTAGCATAATCTGACATAGAATTTTGCAAAAGTGAAATTCTCTTTACAACACCAAATTAAAAGAAAATATTAGGCAGCTGGTATTTAGCTCAGTTGCTAGAGACTTACCTAGCATGTGTGAGGCCCTGAGTTCAATCCCCAGCATCACCACAGAAAAAGAAAATGCTAGGGTTGGTGTTTCTTCAAGGTCAGTTCTGCACTTTCATACTCTGTAGGCACTCTTTTTAAACTCAGAAGATGTCTTAAACATCATAAGTAATCGGATTTGGAGATATTATAAGTAATAATCTTTTTCATAGCAGAACAGTGCTCCTCTTCTTGCTTTTCCTGGTTTGTGCAAATGGGCATGTGTGTGTGAGAATGTCATTTTGACTTTGTGACATGGATGTAGTCAGTAGTAGAACACAAATGTATCTGTCCAAGGAAAATATTGTCAGTAGAATCCTTACTCCTGGGAGGCCAATAAATTATCTTTCCTTTGTTTTTTGAGAATTAAAATAAAAATAAAAGTATGAAAGAATGAAAAAAGATAGGAGAAATACAGAGGTGAACACAGCAAATCCCTTGTTCCCATAGTCTAATCTATTGTTAAAAAGACTTAAAACAAATATTAATATTATTAATATGAAAATAAATACATAAAGGCAAACTTGGTTTTGTAGCCTATTCTCACTTTCATTCCCTCTCTCTAAGGGCAGACACTTTGTGTGGATAGTTTCATTACCTTGAATATCTCTTTGTATATGTATCCACAGGCAATATGCAGGCTTGTTTATTGAGAAAAATAATGTATGCATTTCATTCATTTTAACTTAATATTTCTCTTAGATCCGTCTGTGTTGATCCATAGACATCCAACTCACTCAGTATAACTGCTATATAGTAATGACATACATAAATTATATGTAACAATTTTCTTGTTCAAAAACATCTAAGTCATTTCTAATTTTTCAAACCAATACAAAAAATCCACATTCTTGGACTGGGGCTGTAGCTCAGTGGTCAAGTGCTTGCCTACTGCATGTGAAGCACTAGGTTCAATCCTCAGCAGCACATATAAGTAGGTAAGTAAGTAAGTAAATAAATAAATAAATAAAATAATAAAATAAAGATATCCACCTATAACTAATTTTTTTAAAAATCCACATTCTTTTTTATATTTATTTTTTAGTTATAGTTAGACACAATACTTTTATTTTATTTATTTATATATGGTGCTAAGGATTGAACCCAGGGCCTTGCACCTGCTAGGTGAGTGCTTTTAATGCTGAGCCACAACCCCAGCCCCTAAAAATCCACATTCTTATAATAAACACCTTTTCTTGTCACCTTGTCTTCAGTGTTCTGGAAAAGTACCCTTTTTTTCCTATATTGAAAACTTCAGTTTTTCCCCCTTGGGCATTTCATACAATTTGTGACTACATATACTTTTATTTTACTTAATGATTACACTTTTTTTAAAAAGGAGAGAGAGAGCAAAAGAATTTTTAATATTTATTTTTTAGTTTTCGGTGGACACAACATCTTTATTTTATTTCTATGTGGTGCTGAGTATCGAACCCAGCGCCCCGCGCATGCCAGGTGAGCGCGCGACTGCTTGAGCCACATCCCTAGCCCAAATGATTACACTTTTAATGACCACTTCCCTTTCTAGATTGGTTTGTATGCAGGAACTATGTTTGTTTTTGCCATTATTCACCAATATATGTTTTTTCAGTGACTGTCAGCAAAAATTCAGTAAATATTTCTTGAATAAATGAAAAAAAATGAGAACAATAAATGAATCTTTCCTTAAGATGAATTTTCTGCCAGAAATCTCCTTAGTCCTTCTCACAAGTAGAATTCTGGCAAGGCTGCCCCACTTGTTAGCTAAAAATACCAGACCTGTAATGTGGCTTAGACTTAAACTTAGATTTCTGTTATGTGAGGTATAATTTACCAAGAAACCAGATTTCACATGGGCATGCCATTTCTCTGTATTCCACAATCACTGGTAATAGAAGTGGCTGTCATTCTTTGTGCATATGAAGTCCTCAGAAGACAGACCTTAAAAATGAGCAGAAGCTACTGTGGCAGGTATTGCTAATGGCCTTTCAGTGTTTGCTCTTCATTGCTTGCTTAGTCAGAAAAACAACAACAAACAAACAAACAAACAAAAAAACCTTTTATTCTAGCACATTGCCTTCTAGAATAAATATTATTTTGGTTTGGATATGAGGTATCCCTCAAAAGCTTCTGTGTTAATACAGGAATGTTCAGAGGTAAAATAATTAGACTGAGAGAGCTATAACCTAATCAGTGCATTAATCCATTTGATGGATTACTAATTTAAAAGGACTACTGTATTGGGTGGTAACTATATGCAGGTGAGGCATGGCTGGAGGATGTGGATCACTGGGGTCTTGACCTTGGGAATTATATTTTGTCCCACCCTGTGCTCCTCTATTCCTCCTCTCTTTCTGATTCCACCATTGACTGAGCAATTTTTCTTTACTACACTCTTCTCCCATGCTATTCTCTTTCACCTACAGTGCAGAGAAATGGAATCCATGAAATGAACCTCTGAAATCATGATCCAAAATAAACTTTTCCTCCTTTTAAGTTGGTCTTGCAAATATTTTTTTTTTCACAGTGAAGAAAAGCTGACTGATACAACTATCATTCCCAACTTTTGCTGCTGAGCATGATCATGTGACTAAGTTCTTGTCATTGAGGATAGAAGTCATATTTGGGAGTTTTAAAAAGTCTCCTTAATAAGGGGAGAAGGATGCTTTTATTCTGCCCTTCTAGATCCCCTTCCCATAATATCTTGAACTATAGAGACTAGTACTACCCTTGAGCATGGGGGACCAGATTCCTAGAATGTGCTTGGGTCCCTAAGGACCATATGGAATCATCATACAAGCCCTCAATTGCTTACCTATGGGTATTCTTTTTTTAACATGAGAAACTAAACTTTTATATTCAGGTGCTACTAATCCAAACACATAAAATTTAGTTAAAACAATTCTATCCTAGGAATCTTGTATTTTAAGAATAAATATACAACCTAACCCAGGAGCCACTTAATAGCTGTGTAAACCTTAGTACGTAACTCTTAAGACCTATTTTTTCTTCTATAAAATAATAGGATAAGTTTAAGGTCGTGATCTGCTGAAGAATGTTTTGGCCAAATTTAAATACAGTCACTCTGGTTTGTTGGGCTAGCATTAGGAAAAACTGAAGCCTGACTTCAGTTTGGCAAAAGCTCATTAATTAAATTTTTTTTGATTATTTGAATGTAGACTAGGCTGAAATTTATCTTTGTACTATCTACAACAAAATCCCTCAACAAATCTGCAGGGTAATTGTTGGCTTACTTTAGAAACCAACTGCTTTCTAATTGAAAGTTGGCAGCTCCTATTTGTATAGAAATGGTTAATGTACTAATTTTAAATGATTTTTAAAAATCCATTTACTAAAATAGTTTGGCAAGACCTTATTAATATTACTCACATTGTAGTGAGGTGGTCCAAGATAGACTCTCAATATTTCTGATTCTTTGACGACTGGCAGCAGAGATAAAACTCCTTTTCAAAATTGCAGGAAATTTGCTTCCTGGAGCTGGAAGACTGTAAATGGGACTGGCCATGGGGGTAGGTAGTCTTTCTTTGTTCTGGAAGGAATTATTTGTGAGCCTTATTGAGATGAAGAAGTATGTCAAGTACTTATTCTTTGTCCTTTGCTGTTGAAAGTAATCTAAGTGTGAATAATTCCGAGTGGGATGCTTACTTATTCCAATAATGCAGAAGTTTACTTTGGGTGGAGGATGAGGGCCAAAAAGTCTAAGCATTTCTGGATGTTTAGGCATTTTCCATTCCCTCTGGCCTGCCATGGGACAAACAAAAAATCTTAAGAGCATTAGAAATGGGGTGAGAAGGATGGTAGGAGATGAAATCCTCGACAGCTGGTTTGCAAGACACCTTCCATATTGGGGTGTTCTTTTGGTTAGTGGGCAGTAATGTCTGATACTGAGCTAATGTTTTTCTTTTCTGAATTGTAATATTCTTATAATATTCTCAAGATTTCAGCACAATGTGCTAATCACAACTTGTTTTGGGGACAGAACAGAGGCACTCTACTTTTGCATTCAGATATAACGTTGTCCAGAGCTGAAGAGGATTTTGGTCACTATATGGAACAAAGTCAGCAGTGGTTCAAAGAAATTGGAAGAGGCAGTTTGGGGCCACTTGTAGAAAGAACAAGCAGGCCAAATGAATTCACACACCTGGGAAATTATTTGAAAGATGCAGGAAGGCTCTGGGTTATTTATGGCCAAGATTCCAAAGAGGATCTCAAATTATTTTATTAAGAAAGTCAAGAAAGATTATTCCTAGAAGGCTAGGGTCACTAGGTTTCCATAATAATACAACTGCCATTTCTATTGAATATCTATCTAGTCTAGTCTCTATGCCAAGACATTTGATATGTTTGGTTTACTGTTCATAACACACCTGATAGACAGCATTGTTTTCATCACCAGACATGAAAAATGCTTTGAAATGCTTTGTTAATTGAATGCTTGTCTTATTCTATGTTCTTATAATGAAATTATGTTGCCGTAACTCATTTAAACTAGTTCCTAGTGGTCTTCCTTGCAATTAACATGAAGGTGTAACATTTTGGTAGTCTAATTATGATACAACTTGCAGGGATTACTGATCAATTGCATTCTTTTCAATGAAGAACATGGAGCTATTTCTGCAATTCTAGAACTTAAAATATAATTATGCTTACAATACATAAAGCAAGGGTCTTTACGTCTTACAATTAAACTAAACTTTTTTGGTAATTGTATTTCTTGTTTTGAATCATGATGCAAACTAACAATGAGAATATTGTTTAATTTTCTAATGGCCAAAAGTCACTGGAATTTATTAATAAGCTTCATGATTCAAATTTTATTGCCATGTTCTAGATGGAATAAAATGTTTGTTTCTAATATAGTTATACTGTATGCAGACTTACTAATGAAAAAAACATGCCCCCAAATAAAAGGCTACCTTAGTAATGGATAATAAAGTCAGAGAAACTCTTAATGATAAGCAGTATTATAGTTGCTGAGTCTGCTGCTTTTCTTAAAATTATTTATTTTTTACTGCTTTCCTACTGTCTTACTATGGGGGGTTTAATACTTCTTTCTTTTTTTATTTCTTAACCAACTAGATAGTTGAATTATATGCAGATATGCAGTCAAGTGTAAGGGGAAATGCCTGACAGTAAAAGTCCACTGGCTTTTCCAAAAATTAGGAGAGATATTTATAGTCATTAAAAAAACCCAAACAAACAAAAAACAAGAGTTGGTTGATGATCAAAAAAGTTCAGTATGAGCTTAAGTAACCTCCTTGAAGGAACTCTTTGTCACTCTGCCACATGTTATAGTGTCACAGAATTGAGCCAGTGACTTGGTATGATTTGGGAAAGTGGTAGCATCTTTATCACTCTCCTGCCCCTAGAACCTGGTACCTCCCCATTAAATCTTAGGAAACTCCTGAGGTTGTGTGCCTGGTGTAAGGCAAAACCTTAATTTGCAAATCTGACATGAATTCAAGCAGGATAGAGGTTGTGCAGGCTGCCTAGAGACAAGTCATAGGGCTTAAACTAGAGAGGTAATCAAATGGAGAGTTGGGTTCAATGGTAGAGTATTTGCTTAGCATGCCTGAGGCTCTGGGTTAAATCCCCAGCAACACACACACACACACACACACACACACATACCAGCAAAACTGGAAGCTGATATTCTGGTGAAGAGTTGTTAGGGCACAGGTGCTGACAGAACGAGGACCAAAATTTTGTTCTTAGAAGCAAAGCAGTTTCAAATAATTTGGCATATTGAAGCAGGCTCTCAAGGAAGAGTCTGGGCAGGAATAGTGGGCAGGAGGCTATCTCTCTGAGCCTAAGGCACAAATAGAATATGCCTGCATACAGAATTGGGATTGAGGTCCAGGTGCAACAAAACTAATTTCTAATAGATTTTGTGCCTTCCCCAGTAGCTTACAGCAAAGTCTGCCACTTCAGGACTTAAAGAGTCAAAGTCTTTTTGGACTGTCTTTAGTCTCTAACAAGGAAACCTACATTCTGCCTTATGAAAATCTCCAGTGCTGCTGGATGCTGTGGTTCATGCCTGTCATCTTAGCTGCTCAGGAGGCTGAGGTAGGAGGATCCTGAGTTCAAAGCCAGCTTCAGCAATTTAGTGAGACCCTAAACAACTCAGTAAGACCCTGTCTCTAAATAAAAAATTAAAAAGGCTATGGATGTAGCTCAGTGGTTAAATTCCCCTGGGTTCAATCAATCAATCTATCAATCAATAAAATGAAAATCTTCAGTGCCATTGCATAGGATAAAAACATATTTTCTACGTCTGTTATGGAAAGATGAAAATGTTTTAGGTGCAGTGTTTATGAGCTACTTGTGACTAATTTCTTCTCAGGATCATTTCCAGCCTCTTCTTTACACACTTCTCAAACTAGGGTCCAAATACCCCTTCCATCAGGTCTTAAAAGCTAAAACCCTAACAGAATGTTTAAGATACTATGTTGGGCTGCAGGTATACTTCAGTGGTACAGTGCATGCTTAGCATGCATGAGGCCCAGGTGCATGAGGCCCTAGGTTCCATTCTCAGCATGGCAAAAGAAAAAAAAAGAAAACAAACAACAACAAAAATGTTACTTGTGCCTAGTAATACCTTAGTTACATAAGAAATGTACTGGCAATGTCTTTGCTTATTGCCTCTCATTTCTCCTCCATGTAATTCAAGGCCTTATACAAACGTCAACAAATGTTTATGGAGTATCTTTCAGATAAACTGATGTGTATTTGGCACTGGGAGATACAAAATGTCACATAAGATATAGTAATTTTCATTGAGGACCATTCAATCTTAGAGTAAGAAAATACACCCATAGATATTTAAATAACAATTCAATGCAGTATGTAGGTAGGTGCCAAAATAATGTGACAGACCATTAAATATTGTGTGGTTTGGAGTGATCCCAAACCTTTCTTGTAGAGAAGGGAGAATCTCTAGATTTAAGAAGTAAACAGACATGTTCTGGATGGGAAAAAACGAGACAGTAGAATCTACTAATTTATTGACGAACATATATTGTTATCTATGTACAAGGCACTATTTTGTGTGTAGGGGGTACCAGGGATGGAACTCAGGGCATTGAGTATGGTAGGCATGTGCACTACCACTGAGTTATAACCCCTAGCCCGAAGATTGTCTTTTGAGTACTTCAGAAGTAATAGTTCATTTAATGCTCACAACCACCCTGTGAGGCAGACATAAGTATTAGAAAAGTAAGGCACAGAGGTGCAGGAACTTGTGCAAGGTCATACAGCTAAGTAATGGAGCTGGAAGTTTGATCCAGATGCTCTGATTCTAGAAGTAGAGTATCCACTCTGGTAGCCACTGGTGGCTGTTCAAATTTATATGTACTAAAGTAAAATAGAATTAAAAATTGAGTTCTTAAGTTATACTAACCATATTTTAAGTGCTTAACAGCAACATGTGTCTAGTTGCTACCATAGAGGCAACACAGATATAGATGATCTTCACCACAGAAATTTCTGGTGGATAGCACTGTTCTACTTCCATGCATTTAACTGTTTCTTCATGCCCACTCTCCCTGGGGTAATGGCATGCCCAAGCATGTGGAGGGTGATTTGCATATTTATAAATCTTTGCATAGATAGATGTCTTGGACTAGAACAAAGAGCAGAAGACAATTTTGCAAAAACAAGAACTGAAGACTGGTCACAATAGTCCCTGTATTAATTTTCCATTGCTGTGTAAATTACCACAAAATTTGTGATTCAAAACGATTCCTATTTGTTATCTCAGAATGTTCATGGGTCAGAAGTCCAGGCACCCTTAACTGGGTTCTCTGCTCACTGTCTGACCAGGCTGCAATCAGGGTTTCAGTTGCACTAAAGTCTCATCTGAGGCTGGGGTTCCGCTTCTAAAATTGAGGGTTCTTGGCAGAATTCAGTGTCCTGACACTGTAGAACAGAGGCCCTCAGCATTAATTTTTCTGCCATTCCCTTTCATGTGGTCCTTTTCACAACATGACAGTTTTTTTTTTTTTTCAAGGTAGTCCCAGTTTTAAAGTTTCACTTCATTTGGTCAAGAAAATGTCCCTTTTGATTAAAGTCAATTAATCAGGTACCTTAATTGATTACATCATAAAATCCCCTCAAATTTACCTTGTAACTGTTTATATACTCATAGGAGTGAAGTCCCAATTTATTCACAGGTTCTGCACATCCTGAAGAAGAAAGGAGTATGCACACTTTATACAACAAGAATACCATTTTGTACATTCCATGGATTTTTAAGAGATGATTTTTTGACTAGGGAAGTTACAAGAAGTAGTAATGTACTTTCTTTTTTATATTTTATTTTTTATTTGTAGTTGGACACAATACCTTTATTTTATTAATTTATTTTTATGTGGTGCTGAGGATGGAACCCAGGGCCTTGCATGTGCTAGACAAGTGCACTGCTGCTGAGCCCCAGCCCCAGCCCGGAGTAATGTACTTTCAAAATAAACTTACTCAGAGGAAGTTTATTTCCTCTGAGTTACTTGAACTTTGATGAAAATATCAATTTAAAACCTTAGTCTTCTGATCCAACCATCTCATCTATTAATATATATTCTTAAGAGGGATATTCATATATTTTTTCAAGCTAGTTACACTTTAAAATCCAAGTAACTTTTTGGTGTTTTTTTTTAAATAAAAGTATCATATACTTATTGTAAAAATAAGTAGAATGGTATATGAGCACTTTAACTGTACAGTAAAATATGAAATTTACCCACTCTCAATCTACCTCCCGTTTTCCACTCTTCAGTGGTATTTTCTTTCAGATATTTGTTAAGCATATCTAGACACATATATTCCAAATATTTTATTTTTAGCACTCTTTTTGCATTGTAGCATGGAGATTTTATATACTTATGTGTATACACACATATTCTTAGGAAAGAGAGAGACATATAAAATCATAAAGATTATAAGAGAGTTTGTAAGGAAAAACTATTACAAAGATTAAATGCTCAGATACAACTCCTTATCTTATCCCTGTAATAAATTGTTGTTTGGTCTAAACCTGGTTTTAGCCTCCTTAGAACTAAGGTGTACCCTTCTCTAAACTCACCTGAATCTTTAATCTTTGTTTTATGTCAAGAGCTATTTTCAGACCATAATCACAGTTCTGGTGCTTTAAAGCATAGAGGCATTTTGATATCAAAAGAATTTGACTTTGTTCTTTTTAGGGAGACAGACAAAAATGCCTGCTTGAAATAATCAAATGGCAGCAGAGTTGGTTCTTTCTAATCCCAGCTTTCTCCCTGGATTAAGGAGGAAGAAGAAGAAATTTTCAAGGTGATGAGAAATATAACATCTCTCTGAACTCTTCTGCCATGGCCTTTTTGGTATCCTTAGCGTATTGCAGAGTCCTCTTACTATTCTAGCAATAACCTTGTTCCTTATGCAGGCAAGATTTAAGAATCTTGGGCCATATATTTTATTGTAAATCAGTTTTTCAGCTGGTATTAATATAACTGAATTCTAACTATTGGCTTCTTGCCTCTTTCTTTGTTATTAAGGTAGTATTTGCAGACATTTTTTGTGAGTGAAAAGGAATGCTATTGATAAGTAAGCTGAGGCAGGAAATGTAAAGCTGGGCTGTCCCATGCAAATGGGGCATATGATTCATCAACTTCTGATCAATTGGTGTCAACAAATGGTAATAATTATACTATACTTTGATTCATGGCCTACCAGGCACTGTACTAAGCACTTTACTTATAACATCTCAGTTAATCTTCATAGCCCACAATCCTATTAGTCAGGTGCTATCATCATTCACATTTTAAGGATGAGGAACACAAGACTTACAAAGGTTTAGTCACACAAGTTCCCATGGCTAAATTTCCATATGCAGAGACAAATTACAGGGGGCTTAGACAGGGTGAGTGGTTGTGTCAGTTAGCTTGAAAACTTGGGGGACTAGATTGACAAAATGAGTGGTGATGTATTTGAATCCCATAGACCTTGTGGCAATACCTTTAGCTGGGAATTCTTATTTTTTTTAGGAGAGAGAAGGGTTCTTAAGGTGTCAGGAGGGTCTGGGTGAATGGATTAGTTTTGTTGCAGTGTGCAGTGATTCTTTTTTGTATGACAGCCCATTATTGAGGAGATGAGACCCACCCATTACCTCAGGCTCCCTTCAGATGCCCAGGGATTTCATCTGTAACACATCAGACCTGCAGCACAGTGCAATGACAGATGACCCAACTGCGTTAACAGTACTCCAATACCATTTTTCTGTACCTACAGAACTCTTTGTTAGGAACATGCCAGGCCCAGTGATTTATGGATGTTTTTATGGTCAGAATTCCAGGAACGCTTATCCTCTGGATCCCTTACTTTAGCTATAAACTAAAGCTTGGATAAGCCTTGTCTCTTCAAGCAGATGTTGAGTAGCTGAAGTGCAGGAACCATACCATTTTGGCATCTCTCCAAGTGACCGTCACAGACCTAAGCACAAAGAGATTCTCTACAAGAATCCTTTTTCCTTTTGTATTAGTTCTGAAATGCTGCTGTACCTGATTGCTACAAATTGGCAGGCTTAAAACAAAATAAGTTGATTAACTAACAGGAAATCAAATCTGAAATTATTCTCATTGGGCTAAAATCAAGGTATTGGCAGGGTTAAATTCCATTTGGAGGTGTTAGGATGGAATCCATTTATTTACCTTTTCTAGTTTCTAGAAACCACCTGGATTCCTTGGACTGTGGCCCTTCCCTTCAGACCCAACAATGGCTGATGGAGTCATTCTCATGATGAACTGTTATAACCTTGTTTCAGGTGTCACATCTCCTTCCCTGGTTCTCATTTTCCTTTCTCCTTATTGTGTGGATAAGGACCTTTGTGAAGACATTGAAATCATTGAGATAATCCAGGAAAATCTCATCTCAAAAATTGGCATTCCTAAATCTATATACAACTTTAATTCCCTTTTACCACATAAACAAATATATTCACAGTTTAGGGGATTAGGATGTGTATATCCTTGGGAGAGGGGCTACATTCTGTCCCATAACATTTAAAATTCTTTGAAAAGTTGAGATGCAAAGAGCATAATACAAAAAAATCCACATTTATTCTCTTCTCAACATTTAAAAAGAAATTTTTTAGTTGTAAATGGACACAATATCTTTGTAGATGAACACAATAATTAAATATAATTTATTTATGTGGTGCTGAGGATCAAACCCAGTGCCTCATGCATGTGAGGCAAGTGCTCAACCACTGAGCTACAATTCCAGCCCCTTCCCAACTTTTTATTTAGTTGATTTTCAAGGATTATTCTGTGAGTGTGAGTAGTTTGGATATTATTTCATATAGTGAATACTAGTAAATTTTATTTCTTAGGTATTTCCATTTCTTGTTATATAAACATTATGATTATAAAGTGTTGTTTAACAGTTGTTTCGTAGCTGAGCAAAGTTGTGCACATCAAAATACCAGCAACTCAGGAGGCTGAGGCAGGAGGATGGTAAATTCAAACCCAGCCTTAGCAACTTAGCAAAAGCCCTAAGCAACTTAGTGAGATCTTGTCTCAAAAAAATTAAAAGTGGGGGCTGGGGGTGTGGCTCAAGCGGTAGCGCGCTCGCCTGGCGTGCGTGCGGCCCGAGTTCAATCCTCAGCACCACATATAAACAAAGATGTTGTGTACGCCGAAAACTAAAAATAAATATTAAAATTCACTCCCTCTCTCTCTCTCTCTCTCTCAAAGTTTTTTTTTTTTTTTTAAAAAAAACCTTTTTAAAACATTTAGAGACACAACATACCAGAATCTATGGGACACAATGAAAGCAGTTTTAAGAGGGAAATTCATTTCTTGGAGTTCTTTCCTCAAAAAAAGAAAAAAAAAACCAACAAATAAATGAACTCACACTACACCTCAAAAACCTAGAAAAGGAAGAGCAAAATAACAGCAAATGTAGTAGAAGACAAGAAATAATTAAAAT
>NW_026000272.1:5814781-5819579 GCF_001458135.2 Marmota marmota marmota
GAAGCTAGCCAATCCTTAAAAAACAAATGCCAAATGTCTTCTTTGATATAAAGAGAGCAACTAAGAACAGAACAGGGAGGAAGAGCATGAGGAAAAGATTAACATTAAACAAATACTAGTGGGGGGAGAGAAAGGGAGAGAGAAGGGAAAGCATATGGAAATGGTAGGAGACCCCCAATGTTACACAAAATTACATAAAAGAGGATGTGAGGGGAAAGGAGGGGGAAACAAGGGAGAGAAACAACAGCAGATGAGGTAGAGAGGGATGATGGGAGGGGAGGGGAGGGGGGATAGTAGGGTAAAGGAAAGGTAGCAGAATACAACAGTCACTAATATGCCATTATGTAAAAATGTGAGTGTGTAACCAATGTGATTCTGCAATTTGTATTTGGGGTAAAAATGGGAGTTCATAACCCAATTGAGTCAAATGTATGAAAGATGATATGTCATGAGCTTTGTAATGTTTTGAACAACCAATAAAAATAAATAAATAAATAAATAAAAGTTTCAGTATATAAAAAAAAAATTAAAAGGGGGGGCTGGGGGTGTGGCTCAAGCGGTAGCGTGCTCGCCTGGCGTGCGTGCGGCCCGAGTTCGATTCTCAGCACCACATACAAACAAAGATGTTGTGTACGCCGAAAACTAAAAATAAATATTAAAATTCTCTCTCTCTCTCTCTCAAAGTTTTTTTTTTTTAAACTTTTTAAAACATTAACAATGGTTAAAAGTGATACAAAATACTTATAAATATCAAGAAAAATAAAAAGGACATAAAAGAACCTAATATTCTGACATCTCTATGTACAAAAGAATTCCTCTCAAAACTAGTTTGTAGGTATTTTTTTCAGAGCTTAAATTTTTAAGCCAATAGTTTATTAGAAACTCATACATATGAACACACACACACCTACCATCCTTGGATTATAGTTTATGTTTAAGACAGACTATGTTATTGAACTCAAGGACACAGTTTTAAAGTAGCAACTGCTCTAATTTTATGCATTTTTGTAAGTATTTATAAGATTTAAATGAAGAGAGCATTTTTTTATTCCCTGATATCTCAGTAATAAAGTACCCAAATGCTATTTCTCATCAGTGCTATCACCTTGCCTTTATCTATTCCTAGAGCTTTGTTGGAATATTTTTTAAAAGTATATCAAACTCCTAGATGTAGAAAGTAAACTGGTGATTACCAGAGATGAGCAAAAGGGGAGATATTTCTCAAAGGGTTCAAAGTTTTAATTAGCAAGTTAGGTTGTAGTGATCTATTTCACAGCATGGTTATTATAGTTAATAATTAATTGGGCTGGGGCTGTACCTCAGTGGCAGAGTGCTTGTCTCGCATGTGCAGGGCCATAGGTTCCTTTCAAGCACCAGACAAAAAATGTTTACTTACGAATATCTAAAATTGCATTTTAAATGTTCTCACTATCCAAAAAATGTTATTTGAGGTAATGGATACATGAATGAGCCTGATTTGATCATTTTACAATGTATATATGCATGGAAACATTACATTGAACAACATAATATATACAATAATTATTCTTTATTAATAATAAAATAAAACTTTAAAAATTGTACAATTTTATGGGGCTAGAGTTGTGGCTCAGTGGAATAGTACTTGCCTCGTATGGGTGAGGCACTGGGTTCGATTCTCAGCACCACATATAAATAAATAAAATAAAGGTTCAAAACTAAAAATATTTAAAAAAAAACCTGTACAGTTCTAGCTAAAAGAGGTATTCTAATTATGGTTTAACTTTTCATTGTCAGTGTTTATGATCCTAGATCTGATTTGAGATTTTGAACACATGTATGTTGTATTAATAAATTTAATGCTCATTTTCAGCAGTAGTATACCACCTGAAATTTGTAGTACCTTGACTTAATATGGCTTTATTTCTGATTCACACCAAATCTAATATAGGTTCTCCTGGTTAGGATGCGGTCTTGGAAAAAACAACACCCAGCCTTGAACTTTGTGGTTGGGCTTCTTCCAGTACCTTATATTGTTCCATGTCTGCCCATGCAGATGAGTGAAAAAAGGCAGAACATGGAAGATTCCTTCAGGCGTCTCATTTCCACTGCACTCCATTGACCAGAATTGGGTCATATAGTCCCAATTCAGCATGAGGGCAGACTGGAAAATACAGTTTTTCTCTATGACCTGGAGAAAAATGAAACTATGTGGTAAACCTACAGTATTAGTCTGTGGCACATTTTGTGGAGAGAGTTTTCATGTTTTAGATTTGGGAGAGACCTTCTTGTCTGTATCTTATTTTATAAAATCAAGGACTAAGACACAGTTGTGGTGGAGGCATTGCATGCAGATATAGAGTATCAGGCCAGTATCCTAATGCTCAGGATCTAGATAGCAAGTTGAGACTTTTTCAAGCCTCATTTAGTCTACTGTACTCTTTGGTGGAAAATGGAACCTCCTTAAAAGCACCTGGCATTTTGTGTTAATAAGTTTTCAATTTCTCTGGCAAAACACCTGAGAAAACCAACTTAGAGGAATAAAGATTTATTCTGGTTATGGTTTCAGAGGCTTCAGTACATGGTCACTTGGCACCATTGATTCCTTGGCCTATAGTGAGGCAGAACATCATCGTATGGAGAGTGTGGTGGAACAAAGCTACTCACCTTATGGCAGCAGCTAGGAAGCAGAAAGAAAAAGACAGGGAGAGAGAGAGAGAGAGAGAGAGAGAGAGAGAGAAAGATAAAGAGGTTGGGGACATTGCAGATCCAAGCTATAATACATCCCTGTAATGAAAATTGATTTTTGTGTGTGTATGGTGCTGGGGATTGAACCCAGGGCCTTGTGCATGCAAGGCAAGCACTCCACCAAATGAGCTATAACCCCAGCTCCCAAATTGATTTTTTAAGTTAAAGAATAAAGAAAGGTACAGATTTACAATTGCTGAGACAAATATATATGTAATTTCCTAATATTTTAATAGATATTAATTTTCAAGTTGTGGACTAGTGCATTATATTATGTTAAGAGAGTGATAGGGACTGAAATTTGTTCATTTTGAAAGGTCCATTTCAAATCCAGTCTCATCCGGTAAAGCTTTCCTTAATCTTTGCTGGAAGTGAGCTCTCCTCCCTTGTCCAGTGGATTACTCAGAAGGCACTTAATTATCTTTATGCAACAATTTACGAAAAGGCAGAGCTAGTCATTGCCAGCTGACCTAAACATGCAGCTTGTGTGCTATTCAGCTCTCCACCTTTATCCTAAGCTGCAGCTGCAGAGGCAGAACTCACAGGAAATACACACACCCGTGTATGCCAGAAGCTATTTTATACAAGTGGGATTTTATAAATAACCACAAGCTCTTCTTATCTACCAAATCTCAACACCCCAGCTCTCCTGCATTCCCTGGAGAAGTGTGCACTTTCTAGAGGAGTGCCAGGAGAGAGAAAAGAAAGCCTTCAAGTTCACTCCTTTGAGTCTTTAACCCTGAGCTGCCAATGTTTGCATGTGCCAATGACAGGTAACTCCAGATTACTGAATTCCTTATCTTAAAGAAAAAAAAAATGAGGATTGAGAATCCCTGTGTTGTGCTTTATCTGCATTTCCAGAAATAAAATGTTCTTCAGCAAGAAAAAGAAAGGTCATTGGACCACATTCATTATCACAAAAAGAAGATTGTAAGAGGAATTCTTAAGCACAGTGCTATTCAAACTAAATTCTGAGCAAGAATAACATTTTCTTCTTTATATCACCACATATTTAAAACACAGTCTTGAGCTTTTTGTTGGCAGAGCTGGAGGAGAAGTGTGCCTTGTAATCTAAAGATAATGAATACTCAGATTGTGTACCACTTGGTTCTGACCCATCTCTTCTCTGTGCATATGTACTGTGCTGTAATATATGGAGGACTCTTCAGGTTGAATCCCTCTGTGGCTATTTCTCAGATTTAGCTAGTTAAGTAGCTCTTAGTCTCTCCGGACCAAAGCCAACTTTCTGAAGCACCTCAGTTCTAACAGAGCTTTTAAAACCATCCTTCTCTTTTTCTTGGCTTTCAAAGACTCCAGTGATAAGCAGTTTACCCCAAAGTGAGAAAAGAAGGAAGATTTTCTCTGCAGAGGGAAGGGAGAAGTGGGTCTTTGTATTTTTTATTTTTGGATGGAGCTTTTATTGTTTTGTTGTTTGTCTTTTTTTTTTTTTGTCTTGCAGTGCTTCATATGAAGATTCAAATTTAACTCAAATTCTTCTCTCTCAGGCCCTAACATGTACACCAATGATCCTTTGTAGGTGAACTGCCTGACTCATTTGGAGAGGAGTTCTCAGGACTTTGAGAGCCTGAGCCCTGGATACCAGCATCTTGGAAATAATGCTGAAAGGAAGTAGGAAGAAAGTTGCAGATGCTCAGCTTTCTAAACTGCACTTTTCCATAATCATCACCATTATTGTTCCATAGCCCAGTCCTTCTCTTGAACTATTTGCTTGGAGCATCTTTAAGGAATGGAAAAGTATCTAAGGGTTTCTAATCTTGTTTCCTCAATATCTATTGTTTCACCTAATTTCATTTTTTTTTTTTTTTTTGAGAGATTTTTTTTTTTTTTTCAATTTTTTATTTGTGGGTTGTTTTCAAAAATCATTACAAATTTTCTTTGACATTAACATATTTCGACACTTTGATTTCAAGTGGGCTTATGAACTCCCACCTTCACCCCATACACAGATTGCAGAATCACATCAGTTACACATCCATTGATTTACAAATTGCCGTCCTAGTGTCTGTTGTGCTCCACTGCCTTTCCCATCCTCCCCCCTCCCCCCTCCCCA
>NW_026000272.1:5824462-5829536 GCF_001458135.2 Marmota marmota marmota
CCGCCATGTTCTCTCCCCCCTCACCTAATTTCTATCATCTGGGTTTTCTTTTCTTTTCCTTTTTCTTTCTTTGTTTTTTCTTTTCTTTTTTTCTTCTTGTTCTTTTCTTTTTTTCTTTTTTTCTTTTTGTACTGGGGATCGAACTCAGAGGCCCTCAACCACTGAGCCACATCCCTGGTCCTTTTTTGTATTTTATTTAGAGACAGGGTCTTGATAAGTTGCTTAGGGTCTTCCTAATTGCTAAGGCTGGCTTTGAACTTGTAATCCTCCTGCCTCAGTCTCTTGAGCCTCTGGGATTACAGGCATTTGCCACAGCACCTGGCTGACGCATCTGGGATTTCTTTGAAATCTCTGGCCTAATTACCTTTTTGATTTATCTAGCAATGTAGTGACTTCCCCCAAAACTAATTTTTCCCCAATAATTTCACACATGTGAAAGGGAAGAGAAGTAGATCTATATACTCAAATCACCTTTTAAAAATTGAAACCCTGAGGCTGGGGTTGTAGCTCAGTTGTGGAGTGCTTGCCTAGTATGTGTGAGGCACTGAGTTCGATTCTCAGCCCCACATATAAATAAATAAAAATTAAGTTCTATTAACAATTAAAAAAATTAAGAAAAATAAAAATAAAAACTGAAACCCAGATTTTTCTTTTTAAAATCATCTATTGTTGGTAATATACTTCATAACTTTATTCATTAAAAATAAATCAACTTTGTTAACTCTTCTAGTTTAAGGAGCTTTTTAAGCACTTGGCACCAATGATCAGCTAACCTAACTGATTATACAATTAGCATCTGAGCTAAGGGCCTTTCAGTTAGCATCATTTGGAGCTGTGGGTGCTCTGTGGAACTTTGTCCTCACTCATGCCAAATACTGATTCTGTGGCTTTTGTGGTGATTTATGTCCCATCTATTTTGATGTTCTTTGTAAACATCATTACTAGAGAATTAAGCTACAGTATTTAATATGAGGAATGTTCATCACATTATTGATACTTCTACCCTTGCTTCATTATATTGGTCCATTGAACACAATGAAGGATATCCCTGGTTAATAGCACCAGTAGAGAGATTTTAAAGGCAAGTTGAGCTGAAATCTTTCATTTAAGAAGTGATCTTTTCCCTTGTAAATAGTGATTATTTTTCAATAGTGAGATAACAACTAAGCTGACTTTATCCTCACTCTACCTATCTTCAATGAAGGCTCTTTCTACAACATTCTACAGTCATTTACTTTCTTTCTATTTCCCCATTCTACTTGCAGTGATTTAAGCTGATGGCATCCATGGAATGTTTGAGTTATACAGTGTGAGCCTATTAAATGTAAACAGTAAATTGGAATATATCAATAATTAATTGAAATGTATCACTGAGATATTCTCCACTTGGTATAGCTATTTGATCATGCATAAAAGGCTGCACATAAACAGAAAAAGTGCATACTGCACAAAAATACTTCTTACATTTTCCCCAACTGTATTAGTCAGCTTTTTTGCTGCTGTGACTGAAAGACCCAACCTGAACAATTGTAGAGGAGGAAAAGTTTATTTGTGAGCTCACAGTTTCAGAGGTCTCATTCCATAAGAGGCTTGCTCCATTCCTTAGGGGCTCGAGATGAGGCAGGACAGCATGGTGAAAGAGTGTGTCAGAGGGATGCAATGCAGCTCACATGATCATCAGGAAGTAGAGAGAGAAATCTCCACTTACCAGATACAAAGGCATGCCCCCAGTCACCAGCCTCCTCCAGCCACACCCTACCCACCTTCAGTGTCCACTCAATTCACTGATTGGGTTAAGGCTCTCATAACCCAAGCATTTCACCACTAAGATTTCTTGCATTGTCTTACATATAAGCTTTTGGGGGACACCTAATGTCTAAACTATAACACCAACTTTATTAATGTATAAGTGACAAATAAAAGTTGTATAAATTTGGGCTGGGGTTGTGGCTTCAGTGGCAGAGCACCCACCTAGCATGTGTCAGGCACTGGGTACAATTCTCAGCACCACATACAAATAAATAAAAATGAAGATCCATTGACAACTTTAAAAAAATTTTAAAAAGTTGTATAAATTTAATGTGTGTGATGAGATGTTTTGATACATGTATACATTAAAAAATGATTATAACAAGCTAATTAACACATCCATCACCTTAAATACTTATTTTTATGACGGTGAGAACTTATGATCTACTCTTAGTAAATTTCAAGTGTACAGTGCATCATTTTAACTATATTCACCATGCTCTGCATTAGATATCCAGAAGTTATCCATGTTGCATAATTGAAACTTTGTATTGTTTGATCAAATTCAACTTTTTTAGATTCCACATGTGAGTAGATCATGCAATACTTGTCTTTCTGTGCCTTATTTTACTTAACATAGTTATCTTCAGCTCCATCCATGTTGCCACCAATGACTGGTTTCCTTATTTTTGATGATTGAATAGTAATCTATTGTTTTACCACATTTTCTTTATATTTTCATCATTTGATGAATATTTACAATGTTTCCTTTTCCTGGCTATTGTGAATAGTGTGGTAATGATCATAGGACTGCAGATATCCTTTGAATGTATACCCAGCAATGATACGTCTATTTTTAATTTTTAATGAATCTTTATACCATTTTACATAACGGATGTGCTAATTTATATTCCCACCTACAGTTTACACAAGATTCTTTTGTTTACCTAGAGTTACATGAACTTCCTTTTCTCTATAACCTTACCCAAATTTATCTTTCTTCTTTTTGATAATAGTCATTCTTTTAAAAAAATATTTATTTTTTTAGTTTTAAGTGGACACACTATCTTTATTCATTTTTATGTGGTGCTGAGGATTGAACCCAGTGCTTCACGCATGCTAGATGAGCACTCTACCACTGAGCCACAGCCCCAGTCCCTGATAATAGCCATTCCTAACAGTGCTGTCACCTTGGGTTTTTTGGGGAGGTTACCTGGGATTGAACTCAGGACCACTCAACCACTGATCCACATTCCCAGCCCTATTTTGTATTTTTATAGAGACAGGGTCTCACCAAGTTGCTTAGCATCTCGCTTTTGCTGAGGTTGTCTTTGAACTCATGATCCTCCTGCCTCAGCCTCCCGAGCTGATGAGATTACAGGTGTGTGACAGTACGCAGTTTTAATTTACATTTTCCTAAAAATCAGTGCATTAAACAGCATTCTGTCATAATTATCTTATAAAAAAGAATGGGTTTACTTTGGCTCACAGTATTGGAGATTTACATCCATTATGTTCATGATTAATGGGCCTCATTGCTTTGAGCCTGTGAAGGTAGCACATCATGGCAATGGTATGGCAATAGCAGAACCAACTTGTGAGCCATGGAGAAAAAAGACTCATGATTCCCCATTTAATGTTTGTGGTATTCTTATCAAACATCAATTGATTGTAAATATATGAATATGCTTGTGGCCTGTCTGTTCCTTTCCAATGGTCTATTTGCTTTCATTCCAGCAATATTCTGTTTGGATTACTATAGCTTTGTAACATATTTTGAATTCAGAGATGATGCCTCCAAATTTGATTTATTACTCAAGTTAGTTTTTGTTATTCAGTCTTTTGTAGTTTCATGAATTTTAGAACTTTGTTTCATTTTCTGTGAAAAAATACTATTTGGACTTTGATAGGTATTGCATTAAATGTATAAATCAGATTGGGTAGTATGGATATTTTAGCAATATTAATCCTTCCAATGTATTAATATGAGATACCTTTCCATTTATTTGTCTTTAAATTTTTTTATCAATGTTTCATAGATTTTAGTGTACAGATCTTTCGCCTCCTTGGTCAAATTTATTCCTAAGAATTTTATTCTTTTTTTAGATTTATTTTGTTCATTTAATTTTTTAATGTGATGTTGGGGATCCAACCCAGTGCCTCACGCATGCTGGCAAGTGCTCTACCACTGAGCCACAACCTGAGCCCAGATTTTTATTCTTTTTAATGCTATTATAAACAAATCTGCATTCCTAATTTCTTTTTCAGAGTGTTGTTAGATTGGGAACACTTGATTTTTATGTTGATTTTGTGTGCTGCAACTTCACTGAATTTTTTTATGAGATCTAACAGATTTTTGGTGAAAGGATTTTCTAGATAAAATATCATGTCTGCTGACAGAATCTTATTTTTGCTTTGATTTGGCTACCTTTTAGTTTTTTCTTGCTTTAATATGTGGAAAAAATTGGTGAGAATGTACAACCTTGTCCTCTTCCTGGTCTTAGAAGAAAAGCCTACAACTTTGAAACATTGAGTATGATATTAACTGTGAGCTTATCATATGTGACTTCCATTATGTTGAGCTATATTGCTTCTTGCCAAATTTGTTGAGTTCTTTTTTTATCATAAGAGGATATTGAATTCTATAAGATGTTTTATCTGCATTTTGAAGATAATCATATGATTTTTATCCTTCTGTTAATGTGGTGTATCATGTTTATTGATTTGTATTTTCAAACCTTCTTGCATCCCAGGGATGAATGCCAACTGATCATTTTTTATGATTCTTTTCATGAGCTGTGAAAGGTATTTTGTTAATGCTTGTTAAAGAATTTGGCACCGTTTTCATCACTGATATTGGCCTATAATTTTTTTTCTTGTAGTACCCATGTCTGTTTTTGATATCAGGGCACCATAATCCTGACCTTGTTAAATGAATTTGGAAGTGTCCTGTCCTTTTCAACTTTTCAGTTTTTGAGATTGATTGGCATTAATTCTTTAAATATTTAATGAATTTCCTCAATGAAGCTATCATGTCCTGGGCAATTCCTTGTTGGGAGGTGTTTGATTACTTATTCAATCTCTTTATTCATTATTGCTTTATTCATATTTCAATTTTTCATGATTTAGTTATGGTAGGTTATGCATCTAGGAATTTATCCATTTCTTCTTGGTTATCCAATTTGTTGGAATGTATTTTTTCACAGTAGTTTCCTATGATCCTTTGTGTTTCTTGGCATTGGTTATAATGGCTCTTCTTTTATTTATAATTTTATTTATTTGAATTTCTCTCTCTCTCTCTCTCTCTCTCTCTCTCTCTCTCTCT